>NC_056728.1:648080880-648288380 GCF_019279795.1 Protopterus annectens
ACAAGGCCTAAACAACATGTCCTACATGGACTGACTCAAAGCCAGGTCACTATACTCTGTATCCCACAGACTGCTAAAATGTGACCTGTGTCTGGCATACAACACATTCACTGACCTAATATTGATGGATTTACTTCAAATCCCAAAATGAAATGGCACGTAGTTAACTAATCTATGAACCTATAAGAAATACTTAGCCTAGGAATCAAAACCTCTTCTGCATCATCAATAGAATGGTTTGGAGGCACAAGTATATCTCAAAGAGGAAATCACTGCTGTGGAAGAGATTCCCCATCCATGTAAAACAAAGCTCACTCCTGTCCATATTCAGATGCAGCTTGGATTACCCTAGGGAGCAACTAAATTCTTCATCCCATGCCTGAGTACACTCAAATTATCAGTGATATGATCCCAGTTATTCTCATTAGTGGTAATATATAATTTTCAACCTTGGGATGAGTAAGACTACATTCTAACCAAATGAAATAGGTTCATTTGAGCACCAAAGGGGAAACTGGCTAGGCTTAAAATGGCCCTCAAGGGTAGCTAGCCTTGTAATTACCTATGAACCTATGAACAATTACTGATGTCTTAAATATCCAACTAGTGTCCTATCTTCCATTTAAAAAACATGTCAGAAATACAGCATGTCTGTGCTGTTGGTGGGATTAACCTTATTAGAATGCATCAGAAGTAAGGTTGTGGTCACCTGGCTGTTACTTTATTCCAAAATGGCTCAGTCTGTACAATACAATATCAGAGTCACCATTAATTCAGAAGTACATAAAGCAATTTCTCATACTCTATGTTCAGTTTGACCCAGATTATGCAGGTAAAGGTAGTCGATTTTTCTACCATATGGAGTGGTTTATTCCCATATTCCTGTTGCCATCAAAATTTCCTAATTTAACCAGAGTTCTGTCTGAAGCAGACCAGATACATTCCCGTCCATATTGCACATGTACACCCCCATCAGCATACAGGTAAGGAGTATATGCTTTTCAGTGCACTGCTTACTTCAAACAAATGCAATAAAATGATACAAATGCAATATGGCAGCAGTTACAGTTTCACTCATTCTTTTCACTGATGACTGTTTTGACATGGTGTTCACTTCCAAGCAAGCTTCTAACTGTTTACATGTAGGTGAGACTTGATTGGTAGTCTGTGAAATATATGGTCACATATGAACCTTCATGTCAGTAGTGTATAATGATGAAGAGAGTTTATTTTTTCTCCTTGTCAACATGGTATACAAATTAACATGGTGTTCAGAATTTTTAGTAATTCAAGCATGGGGGGGATGGGGTGTTACAGTTTCTCTTTGCAGGTTTTTCTCTGATGCTTATTCATTAGTATGTAATAAATGTAATGAGAAATACTAAAATCTTCCTTCCTGAAACATTGTACAGATATGTGTTTGTGTGTGTGTGTGTGTGTGTGTGTGTGTGTGTGTGTGTGTGTGTGTGTGCATATACCTATCTATTGATATATACATACATATATATATATACATATATATACCATACATGTAATATGGGTCTACTTCAGAAGACTGAATCCCAAAAGACTGAAAATTAAAAATACTGAATGATGGAATTTGCCCCTTCTCCACTGTTTTGTGATCTTGGAGTTGGTATATATAGTTATCAGGGGTCTATATTATAACATCAAAGTCTTAAAACTTTGAATGTTATAATATCGACCCCAATTCAGCGAACGCTTGAAATAGCGAAGGTGCAGAACACCGAATATTCTCCTAGGGAAAGTATTCGGTGGGCCATTTCTGCGGCTTCGCTATTTCCTCGACTGTGGTGTGAAGGTGACGAACTGGGTTAAGGTAAGTGTGCGAACGGACCGAGGTAAGGTGAGTGTGTGATAGTTAGGGACCTTAGGGTTAGGGAGCAGATAAGGTGAGTGTGCGATAGTTAGGGACCTTAGGGTTAGGGAGTGGGTAAGGTGAGTGTGCGATAGTTAGGGACCTTAGGGTTAGGCAGCGGGTAAGGTGAGTGGGCGATAGTTAGGGACCTTAGGGTTTGGGAGCAGGTAAGGTGAGTGTGCGTTAGTTAGGGACCTTAGGATTAGGGAGCGGGTAAGGTGAGTGTGTGTTAGTTAGGGACCTTAGGGTTAGGGTTGGGTTAAGGTAAGTGGATAGCTAGTAGTGTATGTACGGTTTAGTGTAGGGTTCTGTTTAGTCTGTATGTGTGGATTATGTATTTTGGTGTGCTTGTGCTGTGTGTATTCTCGGAACAGCAAATTTTTTTCCCTTGGAGCGTTCGAGTATATCACATTTTGAGATTCCAAGGTTAAGCTTATGGTGTTCGACATTTTGGAATTTCGATAATGTGATATAGACCCAGTTAGCAGGGGGCACACATGAGGAGTGCAGGGGGCCTTGCCCCTTGCATTAAAAATATGTTCAGTATTTTGCATTTTCAATCTTTTGGGATTCAGCCTTGGTTTTGTCAGTCTACCGAAGTAGACCCATATAATATATACTATCAATAACATTCAGACTATTTTGATGCTATACTCTTAAGATTAAAACAGAAATGGTATTCTAAAGAAAATAAAGGCACAACATGTTTAAACAGTGTTCTGGGATTCATCAGTGTTTAATTTACTGAGCAGAAAAGCACATTTCCTTCACTGCAATGCTGATTTACTTGAGTAAAGCCTGACAGCTCTAAGGCAGTAGCACCATTTCTCATAGCAAAATATAAAACCGACAAAATCTGTTGTGATGGGGAATCTTTATTATTTTTCACTACAGGGATAACCTTCTTAGGTAATCCATCAGTTCTGAAACCACAGCACCATTTCTCATAGCTGAGATATTATAAACTGCACCATAAAATATACATCCCATCGCTACTGCAGAAGCAATGCAATTCTCATGCCTGGCTATGAAACTGTAGGGATATCATGCATGTTTGCTGCATAGCTATTGATAGTTATGGTATTTTACAGAAAGTATGAAGACAGAACACACTGTGTTATTTCACTGATCGTTGCTTTTTACTGTTATATGTCAGCATACCTAATGTACAACTGTTTCATTACAGTCTAAAACTACACAAGCCTATATAAATCCTTCCCTCAGAAGCATATACATAACACATAGTATTAGGAATGTCAACTGCAAGATACTTGCAATTATTTACTTAATTTAATATTGTGACAAAATAATATTTTTTTCTGTAAAACTGATGTTTGGCACCATTTGAGTGTACTATGCAGATAAAACTCACAAGTGATAGATAAATATCTAGCTGAGTAGAAGACTGCTGACTTCATAGCTGGCAGGGTCATTCAGAACATGCATTCTTGCTTTGATGTTGATGCATAGCATCTCTTTTTGTCTGAAGAGGTCCAGTGATTAGTATTACTACTTTATCCCTCTGGTTTGGTTCCTGTGCAGGGTGCATTCTGTATAGATCTACATGTCCTTATGACTGTGTGGGTTTTTGCTAGGGTGCCCAATTTCTCACACACACATAAAGACATGCTAGGAGGTGAAATGATGATTGTCTTAAACCTCATCTGCAAATGGACCCAAATGACAGGGCTGACACATCCACCCCCAACTTTCACAAACACCTAAACAGCTGCATGGAAAAGTCAATACCCATCGGCCCAAGATACATTAGTAAATTCAGAACTAAACCTCAACACAACAAAAAGTAATCAGTTATAGAAGAGGGATGAACTAAAGGACACTGCTGCAAAACTTGTCAAAGAAGATGCTGATAGAGTCACTCCAAGAGATAAAAACATACAGAGAGAATCACAAATTCTAACATGGAAAGGTGACAACAAAGAAACGGATGTGAGACAGGTAGCAGACACTAACTTGGATGACAACATGTGGCAGGGGGGGACAAGAGCTGTACAGCATGTAGTGGGAAAGGATGAAACTGACACAAGATATACAGTCACACCTACATCATAGTATGAAAGGCTGTGTCACACATTTTTCAAATAATGTTTTAATTATAGAGGATAGAAGTGATGGCATTGAGTTAGAGGGAGAGGAATTCGAGTTATGGGTATCGACATTATAAGAGGCACTGATACTTATTTGAATGGAAATAAAAAAAAAAAAAAACATAGATCTGTAATGGGTTCATCAGGGGCAAAGCTAAGTGACATCACTCATGCTTTGGACCAACTTGTGACAGAAATAAGTATCACAGCATCGCAGTCCATCTAGGAAGTAATGATGTTACATACAGGGATGCCAAAGCAGTGGCTACGAGAATCAACAAGTTACTTACAGTGGTTTCATGGTTACGTGTTAAGAGTGTATTTTTTAAGGATTATTCAAATAGTGTCTGGTGGTTGACAGATAAACTCAAAGACAGACTGGATAAATTCCTCCATAAAGAATATCAGCCATTTCAGAGTAAAAGTTTTATTTCACATCCAGGTTTATGCCAAAACCCACTTGTACAATGGATTCATCTGAACAAGACAGGATAGAGAATCTTGGAACATGATGTACTAAACATTATATACTGCAAATAAAATTTCAAGCAGCTCTAATAAACTTAAATCCCACCTAGACATGGGAAATATGATAGTATTAGCATTTCAAGCCTGAATAACTGTATTTTTCTTTTAAAACATCTGATAACACAAAATGTTGCTGCAGCAATCATAACAGAAACTTGTCTAAACAGAAGTGATTAGTGACCAGGATGTAATTTATTAATCCACGATTTAAGGGAAATTACTAACTTCAAGTCATTCAGAAATACATGTAAACCCTTCTTCCACAGCAATTTACCTTGTACCCAGTGTGTTATAATGTAAACATTGCATTGCTGCTCTATTTCTTTTTCATCCCTATGATAACTCTTTTATTTCCTTTGGGCTGTTCACCACTATATCTTCTCAAACTTTCATTTCCTTGCCCTCCTATCTTATTTTACTCAACTTTCCCTTTTTTACTGCTCTTATGCTACTCGCGCATATGCTTCCTTCATAAACTCTTCATTTTTCATGTGTTTACAAATTTTACAGTTTTTAAATGTTTACAATGTAAACATATGGTGTGCAATATAATTGACAGTCATTTCAATATAATTACTTGTATTTATTTTATTTATACTTCTGCAGTCTGTATTATTTTTCAATATGATGTTTATATTATTTTATTTCATTTAGGTCCCCTCAGGAACTGGGCCTAGCCCAGCAAGGTCAACCTTGTCAACCAAATTTAAATACATACACATTGTTGTAATGGAAGCACAGATGTTTGACAACTCATAAATGTAATTGTCTTTGTCAGCTTAACTATGATTGTTGGCAATATATGCTTTCCACACAGCAGTTCTAATTTAGAAATTTGAGAAGGCTGATTACTTTTTTGTTCTTTTGTCTTACGTAAAGGAAGAATGAGGGTACAAGAATATGCTGCATACAGAACTGGGGAGGATAGACACCTGAACTACATTACAGAGAATGTTCACCTTTTTCGTAGTAAGTCACTCATTTTATAGCAGTTTCAGACTTCTGGAGTCATGCTATCTGACGGAATGCTTTGCTTTGAATGGTTAACAGGCAGTAGCTTACAGGTAGAGCTTCTAACTCAGCATTTTGAGAGGAAAGGATTGGTTATCAGGTTGCTTATGTCAGAATACTAGGAGGGTTAGGAAGTTATTGGTCGCATTAAGTCAGAAGGTAATTTTGCTAGATGGTTACCTTATGTTGATATTATTACTAATCTGAAATGTGCCCAGCCAGTGATCAGTAAGACGGGGTGACTGGATATTTGGGAGCAGAGTATTTGTAATTATTAGACCAAGAAGGGAATGATATGATTGAAACTGGTCTTATAAATTTGTTATTTGAAGCAAACCTAGGTTGGCTAGCCATTCATTAAGACCATTTTTTGGTTCTAACACATTGAGGCTAAAACCTTCCATTAGTATTTATTATTTCCTTAACTTTAGTATGAGTGACGTGAGAGGGAGGAGAACAGTTGTGAAGCAGACATCTGGACTTCTATTTTATGGAACCCTTACAAGTAGTCATTTGAGTTCAAAGTCATTACTGGAGCTGAGCTGTGAAATTCAGTTTAACTCTAAGGTGGATTTATAATGGTGACTCCATCTATTGTAGGACCTGGTCTGTTGTCCAGACGATAGTTGTATCCTGGGATGTGTGAATTAAGGGGGCAAGTCATTATTCATCCAAGATTCTGTAATAACTATGACATTAGGGTAGTGTTGTAATAGAAGTGGATTCAGCTGATAAGATTCATTTTGAACACTTCCGGCACTGAGTAAGCAATGTTTAATTGAGGTAGGAATGGGACATGAGGTTAGTCCAGGATGTTTGTGTATTTTTACTGTAGAAGAAGTAAAAATGTGAATAGTGTGAGTTTATATAACTGTCTTGGTCATTTGTGTGCTAGTGAATTATTATTTGTATTTTGTAGTTTTAATAATACTGGTTACAAGGGTCCATGACTGGTTAGAATCACTGGTTAAGGGGATAAGATATAGTGGTGGCAGACCTGAATTTCACAGAGGATGTGATGCGTTTCAGGTTACATGTTTCCAGCTGAGGATTACAGCACAGTGGTATTGCACGATAGTTAAACATAGAAGTATTTTTAGATGTAATGATTGTTTACAAAGGCAGGAGCAGGAGTGAAAGCGTGGTGTCAGTGTGAATGGTTACAACACAAATAGTTCAGCTTAACATCAGGTCTTACGAATGAGGATGAAATGTGGATTATTTTTGTGAAGGTGTAAGCTTAGAAAGAAGCATTATATTATATGTGGTTTTGTAACTTGTTCTGCATTTCTGAGTGCAAATTTTTGCAATAGTCTTAATGTGCACGTGTACATATATGTGTGTGTGTGTGTGTGTGTGTGTGTGTGTGTGTGTGTGTGTGTGTGTGTGTGTGTGTGTATGTGTGTGAATGTGCACGTTATTGTTATGTTAATAGCTGGGAACTTTAGAATGTCTATTTCTTTTTAGCTAGGGGGACTTTAAGAATGACCTTTAAGAATATATCTGTTTAAACATAAGATCATGAAAAGTGTCCAGGGATGGGGATGGGTAGTGGGCACAGTGGGCTCCCAACCTGATGTGCACCTTGCACAAGTGCCATTATCAGGCAGCTTTTCTGTAGTAGTGGTGAAAATGAGTATCACCCCATGGAATTTAGTGTTAAAGCTAAAACATATATTCCAAAAAGCAGGTAAGTTTTTCTGACTGACAGCTTGGCTCAGTGGTCTGAGCAGTACAACTACTATGTCTCCAGCCTGTGCAGTCACAATCTAACAGTACTGTGAGTACTACACGCAGTAGGGCAGTAAACCCTAGCAGCCCAGAAAAGAACAGTACTGACAGTCTGTTTCAGTGCTGCAGAAGTAAGGGAGAGAGGACCAAGATGGAGCCTACACCTATCACACTACATGTACAACTCTAGGTGGGAGAAACCCTGCGGATCTGCTGGCTAATCTGTTGTGTAGGCTGCTATGGAAACATCCAGGCCTGAACAAGGACTAGTAGGTACTTAGGTATGCTAGGCTAATGACCACCAGGGCATTTATAAGTCTAACGGTGCAATCCAACCCAATTGTGACCATGTGCATCATGGGCATTTTTTAGGAGGGGGTATGTTAGGAAGTTTCTAGAGATCATGATGGGAGGGTATGTTAGTTTGGACATTACTGTTTGCCTCTGTTTTTTAAAGAAATGGGAACCAGACCTGAGGTAAATATCTAATTTCCCATCCATTGGTCAAGGTTACACTTAAATAGGATTTGGATGGATTCTGCTGTACGTAGATGGGGAGCCTGTTCTAGAGCATGGAAATCCTCTTTGACCCATATCTATTTCACCAACATGTCTTATTTATGTAACAATCAAAATTTAAATCCTTGGATCTAGTAGCTCTGATGTTGTTTGTTTTGCAGATGTGCAAAAGGTCAATCAAAGCTGGATCCAAGGATGCCTTGTATTTCAAGCATAGATTCCCATTCAGTAACCTGTAGGAGAAAGAGTATAAAGGTTGGCTTTAAGGCCATCCATACTGGACAGTCTGTTTATACCCTGGATTCTCCTGGTAAGAAATCTTTGTGGGCATTCCAACTGTAGCATATCTCTGGTCGGGTACATGCGTAAGGGGGCATTATATTCAGTGATGGGTCTGATAAGGGCCTAATAAAGTGCCATTATGATTTCCTTGAACCTGGATGCCATGCCCTTACATATAATTTGGACAACACAGTACGAAAAACATTTATAGATTATAGACCAGATTAAGATGCAAGTTTGGGAAATGGGGTCATCCCTTATAGGGAAGCTGTTGAAGATGAATGTTGTACTGGGCAGGTACACAGAATCAAAAAGTAGATTTAACTATGTGATAACAGTCCTGCCTAAAAACCTACATGACTTCAGTCGACTTGGTTGTGATGAGGGAGGGCACACACCAATAGGACACAGTCTGCTGTCTACCTGTGTTCAGCTGGTTCATGGTGCTAGGGATTGTAGACAGCTAAGCTGGTTTGTTCAGTTGGTTGTGATAGTGGAGGAGACACTCCAATGGAATACACTCTGTTATCTCCCTGTGCTTGGACAGTTAATGTGCTGGGCTACTGGGCTAGGGATGGTAGGTTGCTGTTCCAGTATGTTAATATGATCCTTTCAGTAGTACTACACCTGTTATAAAGTAGTGATGGGTGGGCTCACAAAAGACCTGTTTTCATTGTTGCACAGCTCATGCAATAGTCCTGATTAGCCTGTAATATCCAGCAGCTAACCAATGCAAATATGCTCCACAAAGTTCTCTAGCAGCCAGAATGTTCTGCAAAAATGTATTTTTCAAGTGCCCCTCACCCGGAAGAGTGACTCAGCACCAATGCAACAAAACATAGTTACTATCCCTAACAAGTGCCTTAGCAGGACATAATCTCAGAATTTTCCCTTTCAAAAAATTCAATCTATTCTAAAAAAAATAAAAAAATTAAAAGCTTGAACTTAGTCTAACTGTGTAACTGTGAGTTCACAGCTAAGTTAAAGCTGGGATGTGCTTCTACAGAGGTGATGATCACGTTTCAATAAATAGGTAATGCTGTTAGAAATGCGGCATTGAAGGCTTAGGATGAAACATTTATAGGACTGAGGGTGCTATTTAATAAATACTGATGGGCAGGATAAAGTATGACATGACAAATGAGAGTACAGATGCAGGCATGGTTAACAAAGCTTATAATAATGCAAAAGAGGAAAGAAGGAAATAGAAAATGGAAAGAAATGTAATACAGTGCTAGGAAAGTGGCACGGAAATACATCCACTAACTGCAATCCTCAGGGGTGGCAGCATAGACAACCTAAGGAAAACAGAAGCATGAATTAATATTACACACAAGTCTGGATACAGACATACTAGAATTCATAAGTAAGACAGGAGACGGAAATCAAAAAATGTGTGGTGGTAACAAATGTACCACAGATATATGATAGAGGAAACTGTTGCTGAAAGAGAGGGAGAGCAGAGTTACTTTAGAAGATATGCGGTTAAACACCATCTAAGCTAGATTCATTCACACAAAGGGTCTCACACTTAAGGGGCGAGCAGGTTTAGTTCTTGGCAGTTGTAGTCTGAGGCTTGGTTTGAATGTACTAATGCTGGTCTCACCAAAACCAGACTTACAGATCCTGTTATATGGCCACTGCAGCTGACTGCAATAGCAATATAATGTAAAAACACAGTTTTACAGTGTTTTTGCAAGGGGTGATTTACCTTACCTATGTGGAAGCTCTACTCAAAAACCCCTATTCTCTAAATGTACCACCTCTGAGGTGACAATGACTCAGAGAGAGAAAAGTGAAATAACAATGCCCTTTTTACAAGCTGATGCAAGTTGGAGATGGTATACTTAGAGATCAGGGCATAGCGGCCTAACCCCCACTTTGAGATGTGCAAAGGTAGTGCAATCTCACTGAAAAATATTTTCAAATAACTTTAAAAGGTAAAATTGTCATCAACCACAGAAGTCTTACACTTACACAAATTACTAGGTACAGATCCCAGCAATTGCTAGTAGATGCCCTCAATATATCTCTCAACCTCTTAGTGCAAGGATTGGGATAAAGCCAGAAATAATAAAGGATGCGTGGGAGTGAAGGTCCCAAAACAGGGAAGGATTATAAAAATTATCTTTTAAATTTACAGTCTTTTACTGTTAAACTAAGAAAGTTGCTAGAATGACAGGTTTTGAATTGGTATGTATTTTCTAAAGGCTATGAAGTCTCAAACTCTAATGTGTGTCATCATTTAGTGAACAATTTGCTAGAAAAACACAAATTATACCAAGAATTATCAAAAAATATGAGGCAAAAATATGAACATTCTTCATAATTCTAGAGAGTTGAGAGGTAAGCCCCCACTCAAAAAACAAAACAAAAAACAAACAAAAACACATTCCTATGTCTACTCTGGAAACGAACTGGTAAATCCATCACTCTGTGCTTAAAAAGTGATACTGCAGAGAAACATCCAACTTCAGAAATGAGTGTCATTTCTGAATTAAATTTTACATGTGCAGCTTCATGCTTTAACTATAATTTCTATATTGACACTTCATGGAGGACATTTTTCCCCGTATAACTGCCAGGGTCAATTTCCTACCTTGAATATAGGACAGAGGAAGGTCTGAGTTATAATTAATTAAGCATACAGTTTACGTGAAGTTTTACAGTGCGGGACTTGGTGTTTTTTTTCCTCTAAACTAATTTGTGTGAAACAATTTAAAGTACTTTCTCTGATTCTGAAAAATCAACTGCAGTTTACTGTATCACCCTCTGCTGGTAGTTTTAAGTGTTTAGTTTGGTTGTTGTTGTTGTTTGTCTTTCGGCTTTTCCCGGTTAGGAGTCGCCACAGCGGAACTCTGGTCCGCAAATGATTGGCAGTAGATTTTCACAAACGCCGAGGTGCCAGCTCGATGTTCATCCTTCAATGAAGGCACGCCCATTTACGCATCCTTTTGAAATGTCAGGACCTGTTGGGGTGAGTCCTGAAATATGGAGACTGAATGGCCAAAAAATAGACATTCATATACCAAGTTTGGGAAGGCCATTTCACGGAATATTTTCTTTTCTCCGAGGTATGGCAATCTTGGAGTTGGCATATAGAAGTTCAGGGGTTTTAGGGGTTTCCTCCCACATCAGGGTGTGTAGGGGTGCTTTTCCTTCTGAAAAAAAAAGACATTTAAAGGAGAAGAGCAACCTTCAACATACACTCATCTCCTGCTGTTTCGGTTTTTTTTTTGGACTTGCCAGCATTTATCATTTTGAGTTCCAGCATTTCAATAGGAAGCATTTTGGTTTTCTATAGTAACAAACTGTGTTAACGTGAGTTGCAATTCATGAGTAGTGATGTTAATCTTTCCTGCAAGCTGGGCACTTTATCTCATATTGTACAACTTGACACTGTAGTCAGTACACTATTGTTTGAATCTGTGTTATCTCTTTAGTTCTAGACTACTTCATTTTTAAAGGAAAGTCCAGCAAAATAGCAGCTGCACTGAACAGAAAGTGCTAGAGTGGTATTGACTTGGTTCTGGTATGTTTATACTAGCTGATTGTTTGGGTCTATATTATGATATTGCACGCTCAGAAGAGCGAACTACACATAATCGATCCCAAAAAATTGCTGTTCTGAAAAAAAAAAAAACTGTAAAACATTACATAATGTGGGGGCTTCACCCCCCCCATACCCCCTATTAAATATACCAACTCCGAGATCGCACTACAGTGCCGAAAATGGCAAAGTAGCGGAAGTGGCCAAGCAAATTCTTTCCCAGGGAAAGAATTTGCTGAAAAGACGCTTCGCTATTTTACCTTTTCGAGCTTTTCAGTTCGACAAAGATGCATTCGACAACCTGCGTCTGCGACAGCGTAATAGGGGGCGATTGTTCTGTGTTAAGAACTATTTACACTGACACCACCACATTCAAACAACCTACCACCAGTATGGTAGCATGGTGCATTGCCACAAGGTTTACATAAGTATGCTGTGTTTCACTATCCCCAGGATTCATTAAATTCTATGTAGGCTCCATGTAGCGCCTACATGGAATGTACCCGTGTATATGACCACTGTTCCCCCTTGGCAATATACCATGCATATTAATCATGGTGCGCTGCTGAGGGAGATCATAGTAACATGGATATTGAGTCCTTGTATGCAGTAATGTAGAGGTTGTCCAATGGTTGTGGACAGAAGTTATGCCTGTAATGTACCCTGCTAGTGTAGAAATATGCGTGGATTGTAATATTTTTGCTTTTTTTTTTTTTTATGGCCATTTGTGCAGTGCAGGGTAGAGTGCAGCAGTGCCAAACTGCACTTACACATAAACAGCTAACACCTGCCAGACATCTAAAAATAGAAACCGTATGTAATCATTTATGTATTTATTTATTAATGGCTGTTGTGCGACACAGTGTGGAGTACATCACTGTTGAGCTGTGCTTTCACATACACAGGTGACATCTGTCAGACATCTAAAAATAGAAACCAGATGTAATTAATTATTTATTATTGTCTAGGCTTTTTTTATATTATTTTTTTTGAATGGCTGTTTGCGCAGTGCACCGTGGTGCTTAGCAATGCTCACAGGTAGCTTAGTAGTATATGTGAAAGTATATTGGTTTTCTCACTATGCTACATAGGTGGAGTCATGGCCTGAAGTGTAGTAGGTCCTGGATTCAAATGCTGAGCAGTCATACCTTTTTACATTTATTGCTGTGAAAATGTGTGTGGTGACCTAAAGGGCAGTTTAATTTAAAAACAAAATCTTTACATTTGGAAAAGCTGTGTGATGTTAAGCACTGCTTAAACATAGTCAATGGCTATTCTTGTCTGCGCATTGCTAAGCTCCGCTGAAACATGGTTTTGCGAGTTTATGTGATGCTCAGCTCCACTAAGCTGGCTTGTGTGATGCTAAGCAATGTGGCACTTTTTTGAATGTTACACTATGACGTGTAACAGTGGGAAAACAGCCTATATTAAAGCCAATAGGTGGGAATTCTGCAGCATTCATTGGAGTCTTAGTAACCTGTTGATATACCTGGTGGTGTTGGTGAGAGAGCAAATTTTTGGGTGCAGAGGTGGAGTGTGCAGGAGTCCAGAGTGTTTGCTGGACTCCTGATCCAAAACTATGAGCCCTGTCTGTTGCAGGGCGATTACCAGGATGCAGAATGTAAAGCTAAAACCTGGGATCAGTTGGCCAGTGATCTTACCAGTGCTACTGGTATCCCCCACACTGGTGAGCAGTGCAGTCACTACTATGATGACCTGAAGTAAAGGAGGAGGGGAACCTTGGACACCTGGATCCAAGAGGCTAGGGCTGGGCATGCACCAATGATATGGAAGTATGTTTGCTACTACTTTACTAATATAGAAGCTGAGTCCATGCAAAACTAGTATTTATAATGGTTTGCTTCTCTTCCAACAGCTCCAACTGAATGTGGCTCACAATGCCCAGTCTCATGCAGGGTGCCTGGCCAGTATGCACAGTGAGTGTGGTAAGTACGAATAATTTCTGATAACTGCAGTGCAATAAACAATACCAATAACAATAAACAATATGGTTTAAAGCAAGATTGTGCTTTGATATGTAATGTGTGCAAATAACTCTAGTAGGGTTGTATTCACTGCATGTGTGTTCTAATGTGACTCCAGTCAACTGTAAAAAGGAAAGTAACAATGTATATGGGTAAAGTAGCCCACGTTCTAGACAGATATCATGTGTATAATTCACAGATTCTAAGGAACAATAACGATAAAGTATAAACAGGATTGTGATTTGATAAGTAATGTGTCCAAATAACTGCAGTATGGCTGTATTGACTGCATGTGTGTTCTAATGTGACTTCAGTCAACTGTAAAAATGAAATTAATAAAGAATGCAAAAGTAATTGCCTGTTAAATGTATTGCATAACCCACAGTAAGGTTCAGGGCTGTCTTCAGGTCACTTTGAGTCAAATAACACTCCATATTCCTCCCACTCCAGGAACAAAGTATATGGGTAAGGTAGACCACGTTCTGGCCAGATATGTGCATAAGTGACAGATATGAAGGAGCAATAACAATAAAGTTTAAAGTAGGATTGCGCTTTGATAAGTAATGTGTTCAAATAACTGCAGTAGGGCTGTATTCAGTGCATGTGTGTTCCAGTGTGACTGCAGTCAGTAGTTACAGTAAGTGCACGTCCCCTGCAGTCACAGCTTTTGGGTTCTACTCCCATGCCAGCTAACTAAGACATGAGCGTCTGCCTAGTCTACTTAATGTACACAAACATACCTCTCAACTGTCATGAGGTTTCATAACGTAATGACAACTGCCCAGTCTGTCTGGTCTTTGATTAGCAGATAAATGATTACCTGGAATGCAATGTATTTGCAAATCCATTTATAGAACACCTTGGTAGTAATGTATGAGCACAGTATGTGTAACAGTTCCATGCAGTTGTGTACCTGCATGTGTTAGTGCTTGGGCCATTCTGTCCCATGCTAACAGCTTGAGAGGTATGTACATGCAACACCATCTGTAGAAGAATTGGAGTTACTGTACTCACAACTGACACTGCACACTCGTAGAAGTATGTATTAGTAGTCCATGTAGTAAAATCATCTGCGATTTCACTAATTGTATGTTTTTCTCTCTCTCCCCACCCCATATCTTCTTTAATTTATTAATGTTATTTATTATTATGATTTGATATTAATATATTTTGTTAAACTATGTTGGCCTTATGGGTTATTTCATACTGACTTGCTGTTAACATACTTACTGTTATGTTACTTAATGTTGTGTTACATATAATATACCTTATGTACTTGGATTAATCAATATTATGTTCAATTATGTTAATACTAACATTAGTTTGGTTATTACTAATCTTAACTTATGTTTATATCTAATTTACTACAGCGTGACAAGGTAGGCTGGTTCCAGGTGATCCGCCTACCTTGGCTCCTCAGCCATGACACCATGACCCAGCACATCTGGGCGGCAGATGGTAGTGCCTCCTCTGCTGTCTTGCACTACTTGTGGCGTCGGGTAGTTCCGCCCCATGGGCCAGGGCTGGGCCCCTCCTGGGAGTGGGGGTGGAGGAGATGATATTGTCATCTGTGCTGAACTACCAGGAATGGTGTGCAGGATGTTCTTCCAAACTTTTGGGCATCACCTGCACTGAATGGAGGGCATGCTCACCACCCTGGTGGGGCAGCCTCGCCCCAGATGCCAACCTCCACCACTACCACCACAGGGGCAGTGAAGTAGCAGTGCCAACAGTCCCATGGGAGGGGACTTGAGTTGCACTGCTATCTTGTGCAGGCACCTGAGACTGGGATTCCACAATACCCTTCCCATCTAAGGTGTTCACCCCCCCTTTTGTGTCACATGCCAACCCTGTCTGCTGTCTTGCCTGTCTTGTCTCTCTGCAATAGCTTCCTCACCTTCTCAACTTACCTCCTCCACATGTACTTATATCCCTTCCCCAACATTCCACTCTCACCTTAAAAAAAATGGGCACCTGTCCCCAAAAAAAAAATTACCATCCCATACATTGTTCTCCATTTTATACACATCCATCAGACGTAATTTGGGCCAATTATCTTGACAATGCAGTTATGTTGTCCTCACTCCTCTCTCTGCTGGTGACAGTCCAAACTCATCTACAAATTCTATTAAAGTGCACATTTGTTGCTGTACAAGAAATGGATAGCTATGTTTTTTTCCTACACCCTTCCTGCTTGTACCTACCTGGCTTTCACTATGTTTTCCCCCCTGCTTGCACCCCATTTCACCACTGCTCTCTCTCCCCATTTTTCTTTTCTTTAAAGATTTTTTTGTGTGACACAGCATGATACAGCGTGTCACACAGCGTCGCTAAGCTCAGCTAAATGTAGATATATTAATATATGTGTTTGAAATGGTAATATACACATACAAAATGTACACCTATGCCCTATTTCAAACCCAAAACTGCTGCACCTCCATACCAGTGCATTAACCTGCCACACCACACAGCTGTTAATTAAAACAGGTGGTTTAAGCAAAACATAGTAATTGCAAGTAACCGTCATTAAGCATGTGTAAGCAGAGCTGCACATCGCACCATGTCATGCAAACTTGCTGAAGGAGTAAAGGAAAAACTGGAAGTGTAACTTGGAGTCCGGTACAGGACTACACCACTAGAAAGACAGACACAAAATAATGGATGTAAGTGAGGTCTCTAATAACAGGTAAATGTGCACTTTTATCAGCAACATTTATTAATGCACCCACTAAAACATTAACGGCAAAAATAGATGTTCAACTGGGAATCTGGTGGAGAAATACATCCCTGTAAAGCCAGGTACATAATAATGGATGTAATAGAGGTATGTCACAGCCTGTATGTGTGCACTTATATCTTGACAAATACACATGCTGTAACAGTGAATCAGTAGCTCAGTTCGTTAACTGCTTTGCAAACAGTAATTTTTGCCACACATGGTCTTGGGTTCAAATCCCATGGTGTGTAGCATTTAAATTACATTACTGTGAAATCATCAATGAATGACTGAGCCATCCTTTCTTTTTCCACACAATGCGTTTCAAATGCAATGTCTGATTTTCAATGATAGAAGCTGAAAGCATACAGATAGGAACAAAGTTGATATATCCCTATAGCAGCACTATAAAGTGCATAAAGTGTCAGGTCATGCATTAATTTGCATTCACAGAGTATTTTAACTTAGATAATGCAAATGAGGTCCACTAATATCAGAGTACAGCACACAGTTATTTCATAATGATATTACAGTTTATCACAGCTGAACAACTAACATACATATGGTGGTCATGCTAGTAACAAGGACTGCCAATGCACACATTCCAAATGACTATCATAATGTAACACATGGCCTGGTAGTTGCTCAAATGGTTGACATAATGGTACATTTATCCCCTATGTTGCTCAAGGACACAGCAAACATGTTCTCTATTACTCTGTTAACAATGCCGTTGGCTAACATACTTACCTTAAATACATGTCTTAATTTGCAGTGGAATGGGTACCCTCACTCTGGCTCGGCCTCTACAACAAGGCTGCCACAGCTCCCACAGTTAGTCTTACAGCTTGTTGTTCTCCAAAGCATTAAGCCCGTCTTAGAATTCTAATGATGACGTCATTGATCTCCAGATTTGGTACATCTACAAAAGACGTACAGTAAGTACATCAAAGGTGGAATGTTTTTTGTCAATGTGGCACACTAGTCTTGTGGGAATGCCCATTTATAGTGCTTGTAATACCACACTATTTGTTTGGCAGTGTTGTTTTGACATATTATTGGAGGAATCCCCCTAGGGGCCACACTAAAATGCACTCCTATGATGGGTGTGTGATCATACTGCAGTATTTGTCATGGTACAAGCAGGAAGAGCTGACTATTGCTAGTATCTTAGTTGTAGCCATACCCTTAGTATGTTTGCACACTGTGGAATATGACATGTGTGATCAAGCAGTGGATATTGCCAGCTATTCTGTTCTTCCTGTATTGCTACATAGTGTACTCCCACATATGTGATCCTGACATGTGTTCCCATTTTGTTGTCTGTCAGAAAACATGTATGCACAATGCCATGACCTTCTTACAGGTGTCTAGAATGATATAATCCTGGAAGGCCTCCATCAAAACCATGAATTTCTACTCTCCAGGGGGAGGCAAAATAGGGAACAGTGGGCAGTATTGTAGGATGACCTTGTCCGTGATGTTAATGCCATAAGTCACCAGAGCAGAACATATCAGCAGGTTTGATACCATGTGATAGATATGATAAATGCTGCATGCAGAAGAGCCACCAGTTATGACTGTCTTGTTCTGCATCCCATTATGTAACTTGCACATGATGTGCGTTACAGTGGAAGTGTGTTGCACATGCATGGGGAGTCTGTTACATATATGGTGTAGTGTGTGGGTTGCATCCCTGTCCCTCCAGCATGTAGTATTTATACCACAGAGAAGGAGTAGATGTGTAGAACAACTAATACATGTGTTAGTCCTGTCTTGGATATGTAGGAGGTACACAGTGGGATCTCACACCTCCCTGTATGGCAGCCATACAGGGCCCCTCCAAAGCATGTAGGAGACAGGCTACACATTCAGGGCCTTGACATGGTCTGCATAGGACAAGTTATCTACACTATGTATTGGTTTACCATGGAATCTCTGTGGGTCTTACAGTTGTCAGATATGCCTGTGTTGTGACATAGCAAAGGTGCCATTGCATTTCATGATATGTGTGATGATTGCCAAATACAGTATAACAATGACAGCCTGGGATTTATATGCCATTCTTTTTGCTATAGCTTGTACAAAACTGAATTAATACCTGCATTTTAATGGCTAGAGCCAGTCAAATGCTAGATCACTCTCTGTGTCCATAATTCCATGAGTAATGGCTCAACTGTGTGTGATGTGCGGACAATACTATATTTTCCAGGGGTGGATGACTTCCAAAAGGACAGTATTGTGCATTTCTTGGCATTTCCTATTTGTCAGTGGCTCTGACAATAACTGAATATGTGTCTCAGCCCATCCTGAATAGCTGTTGGTTCTGTGTGGGATTCAGTGTTATCTCCTAATTTGCAAGCATCTGCAAATGTAGTCAGTCAGAGGTCACTGGCAGTGGCTATGACTGCAGAGAAGGGAATGGCTAGCAGGGGTACTCCATCAATGATTTCTGAGGGAAGTCCACTGGTGACTGCCCTCACTGTAGTAGTGGACTACCCAATTCTATTTTCCTGGATAAGGACTATCAGACACTTGCCTATCCACCAGCTGACATACTACTTTGTAAATAACATATGCATTTTTTAAGCAATGCCTATTGGCCTAATATTGTCAAATGCCTTGTCAAGCCATGTTAGGTGGAATGAGTCCTATTCCCCTCATCCATTGCATATTTTAACATGATCTGTTCTTGATTAAAGCAAACTGTGTTTGGTACAGTGTCTGTAGGTGTACAATATTGTTACTGATCATTTCCATAATAACTCATGTCATGGCTTTAAATATCAGATGACTGCGAGATCTGGGGACAGTGCATGGCGCTGCATGCTAGTTGTCCTCTGTGCAACTAACTATTGCAGGTACTTACATCATGTTCTACAAGAGAATAGTCATCTAAGGTGTCTGTGTCTGTACAGAGCACAAACAATGTAATATGTACATCCTGTGAAGATACGGCAGGAGGTTTTACACAGGTATACTGCAGTTGGACACTACTCAAGTAGTGTGTTCTGAAAGAACACAATTACCTTGTGAAGAATGTGGAAAGCAGGGGAGTCCCCTGAATTGCTGGTGCCTGGCTACTACTAATGCAGCTCTCCCCACTACCACTCTCTCTTGGGATACCATGCTCCAATACTTTTTCTCTCAGCAGAAACAAACCCTTACTATGAAGCTAATGATGAGAAGCAGGGCACAGCCTGTTAGTTCATGCACATAGTTGTCCCACATCATGCAAGGCTCTGTAGGCTTCACATACCCTTTTCCAGGTAGATGCCTTGATTAGCAACCTGAACAATCAGTTGACTTTTGCATGTATTATGCCTTCTGCTCCAGGGTTGGTGGGATTTTACTAGGGTACAGACCAGATGATGATTGGGAGCACAGCTGCAGCATCACAATACAATGTGCACTGTTTGGTGACATAGATGTCCAAGGTTGCTCAAACAAGCACCACAGTGGTGGTGATCCATGATATGTGACACTGTCACTGCAATTCATGCATCCCATCTTTCAACAGCATAATAGTGGATATCTGAATGACATGGCTCTGAGGCCTACTGCAGAGGAGTGTCCACCTTTGGCCAAAGTGTGTCAACCTGCCACATGTCCTACGTATGTTATACCTTACAGTTATGTATCCAGAACACGTCTGTGTTCCCACATCATGTAACACAACATCCAGTTTGCTGTCTGGTTGCTTGACAGGCATTGTAGAATTGCAAGGCCAAAGTCATGTCTGAAAAGTTGAACAAATCTTCTGTGCATGCATGGACATCCACATCATCACTGCAAGGAGTGCCTACAAACACTGTGTTTCAGGCTGTCAACCCCAAAGATGTGGCAGCATGACCCTAACTTTGCTGGACTTGCGCATTGTCAGATTTGTAGGTATGGTATTGCGAGCACAACTAATAACAGGATTATGGTCAATCCAAGGGCCACATGGCTGGCAAAGCATTGTATGGTACACTGCCAGGTACTTTGTTACCTTAGGGTACCTACATAAAGGTGACATGTTACATTTCACCATCTGTCATGACACTGCCTAACAATGGCATGCTGTGCCATACACACAAGTATAACTGCATTGCTAATGGCACTATCAATGACTGCTGATGAGATGTGGACAGTATCCCTACCCCACTACTCCTATGTCCTATGCCACACAAACATAATCTGTGCAGATGTGACTATATTTCAAACCTTAATTCTATGGTGTCTCAAACAACAGTCAGTACATATGGGAATGACTATTTTGCCAACATGCACAGCTCACATCCTGCAGCACCCACACCTACATGTGTGGATCTCCTTACCAGACACATTCCAAACAACAGACACCTCAGAAAACCATAACTCTGAGAGCACAGTACACACAATAGTTCATGCACCACCTGTCAAACACCTGAGACAAAACGCAAAATCAAACCTAGTATTCATAGATAATTACATCCTGAGACACATTAATATCTGTGTCACCAGGCTACATATAGGAAAGGTCACAGTTAGCTGTCTGTGGGTTGACACAATACACCATACCACACATTATCGCAACTCAAGGATTATCGGGTAACATAATGATGACATCATAGTTCCTGCAGGTGTGTACGACTAGGGACATACATCATTGGACTATATGCAGACACATGCCTGAACTAGGACACTCTGTGTCTCTTGGGGGTATGCCCATAGCTTTCAGTTGCATTTGACCCTTACCTAGGAAGATGGATCAATATACATGAAAATTTATGGACGTCAATAATTGCCTTAGTGTGTGGTGTTATTCTAAGGAGATTCACTACATGTCCCCCTGAAATGACTTGTTCAACAGATGCTAATGCTTTGCCAGAGATGGTTTTCACCTCAAACCCCCGGGATGTTGAGCACTGGCCAAGGCTGCTGACACCCCCACAGTGCATCTTATAGGCACTGTCTGGAGGAAAAAATGTACAATGAGAATGAAATCTTCATACAGAGTCACGGTTATGCTGCTCCATGCTGGGAATGGCAACACTAAACCCCATTCCGTGGAAGAATAACCCACTTTGGAATATGCAAACATTTGTGCGGTCAAAGACACCTGGTTCAAGGGTGTGGACAGCACCACAGCCATACCAGAATACACATCCTTCCACATGTTCAGACCTCAAACTGACAGTGTGCAAGGTAATGCAGGTGGTGTATACATATTCATTAAGAATAGATACACATCCAGATTTGGTGAAACACTGTGATTTCCTGGAGACACTACAGGTGCTATTCACTGCTGGAAGGGCACCTAATCAAGCCATTGTCAGGTACAGGAGCAGCTCCATTAATCCAGACACCTGTTATGCTTATTTGAATGTACTTGTGTCTGTCAAGATATATCAGTACACCATGGTTTGGGATGACATTAAGTAACCACCAACTGTGTTGGTTAGGTGTGCTGAAGCTCATTCACCCAAAGGTTAGTTCACATCCTTAACTACAATGCTCTAAACCACATCCCCACAAGCAGAGCCAATGTAGTGCAGCATGTGTATACCAATATGGGTGACCACTGCAGCAACCCACTGGGAGGTTCTCCCTGGTGAAATCTGACCGCAGGTCACTCTCATTAAAACTAAGTATCAGATCTAACCCCCTTGCAGAAAAGCAATATATTACCTCCTATGGGATTGTTTACATAGCTTGACTGCACCTCCCCCCTCAGATGGGACAGGCAAGTATGCAGAGCTCTACACCCGTGCTTTATGTAAGCAGCAGTACAACTGCAAAGACTCAGCTGTACCTGACAGGAGGAAAACGAGGTCCTCATGGCACAGCAAACCTGCCTGGTGGACAACTGCCATTAGCAGGCTGTAGAATAAGAGGTGGACCATTGCTGTGTGACAGTTGGGGTGAGGGTACCACCCCAAAATGGAGGCATACCCTCCTTAGCTAAAACAAGCATATAGTGTTGTTGTGACATTGTGCAGAAATAGTATGTGACAAAATTAGCCTCCCCCACAAAGCAGAACCACAACCCACAGTGTAGTTACATGTGTAACCTCAGAGGAAAGGCCCAGATTGTCGGTGAACTTGTATTTAATGATACCACATGTAATGGGTCTGCACTCATAGCTAACCTGCTGTCCCACAGGTTCTGTGTCAACTTCACTCTCCTGTCCTGACCACATGTGCTACATGACATTCCTACAACCTGTCACATACCTTCTATATCTACAGAGAAGGTCATAACTGGCCTCTCTATGGGGATACACAGCATCTATTGGACATGCTAACATCCCAGGCTGAGTCCCACATGGGATCCAACAAGGATTACTAACACCATTGGGAACTCCTTGCAATCATACTGCAATCACTGGCTGCGTCCCAGCTGACCGGGCAATGGCAACTGTTATCCCCTTGCACAGAGGTGGTGCATCTACTGACCACCAGTACTATAGACCTATTTGCCTGAGTAGCCATTCTGTAGGCCTGTGCGGCAAATCATCATGGAGCTACTCAACAAACATATATGTGATCTACAGACAGTTGACTGTACACAGTCTGGGTTTCTGTCAGGAAGGTCATGGCTGTTAAAGCTGGTGGACATGTCCAAGCAGTCACCAAGGACCTGGGTGTGGGGACATCAGGGCATACAGCCCTCTAGACTTAGCCAAGCCATGTGACTCTATCCCCTACTCTGGTATCATTGACAAAAGCACCCACTTAGGCATTGACGGTAATATCGTTAGAGGGATCACTACATGATGGCGCAATGATGAAACACATACTCAAAATAAGAGAATCTGCCTCCAATAGCTGATCTGTAAGCAGCAGTGTAACAGGGCTCAGTTTTGGGTCCTCTACTGCTTGGAATTCATTTAATCATGATACAAGCAAAAACTGAATGCCTGTGGCTGACAACATGGGCAGATGCCTGCAAACTATGAGTGGTCATAGAAACTGTGAGTTATGTCAATATCCTACAAGGCATTGATGAACAAATGCCTGTTGATATACTAATGGCCGTACACTCCATGCAAATATATATGCAGTATCATTTCCATCGGTAAAACCTATGTTCCTGGTAGGTAGCACATCAGTAGCAACACCTGATGTACATACTTAGGGGTGATAGACCTGGGCACACAGGCCTGGCCACACAGGTTTACACCTAATGTACCTGAGATCACCATGTCTCCTCAGTGGTAAGATGGGAATCATATGTCATAACTGAGGGCACAGTCACCCATAACTGACATACTCATAACTTCCATAAACCTCAGCATGCCAATATTTGAGTGCAATGGCCATTTGGTAATCTACCTTTCCAACAACTACTGGCAATTGCAAACAACACAATGTTCCATCACAAGGGAACTTCACATCTTCTGTATCTGTTCAATAGGGATCATCTGAAATCACTGCCATTGTAGCTTGTGGCATATAGACTATTCAGAGGTGATCTCTGCTTTGCATATGGGGCAATGTGTGACTCTGCTTGATTGGAAATGCTGCATATCTGTAGGTGGCATGGTACATGGATTACTCACGGTAAGCACATTAACCTGCTATGTGACATTACTAATACATGCTGGTGGAAGAGATCTGTCTAGCAGACTTTAACACACCTTTGAAACAGAATCCTGCCTAATGGCAAACACAGCACCTCATTGGGCCTCATCAGATGCCATCTGCATGATTGATTGGGTGACTGTCATTTCACCACAGGGCTTCTGCCTGTGTTCCTTGTGGACTGGGGCAATATGTGCTGATCATGTAAATAAGGCAAAAAACTTGGCTAGCATTGTAGGGATATTAGGTTATTAAAGTTCAAAGATCCTATGTTTCCATAAGCTAATGTAAAATGTTGTAAAAGCCACACACACATATCTGGCTACATTGAAGATAGCACCACATGTAATTAATGTTTACAGGACATGCCATAGCACACACACACTTCAAGTTGGCTGCATGCATATTAAAACACTTACCTATCTAATGGTACACACTACAGATAACAGTACGTGACGCATGCGCTACATCTCAAGTTTGTGATTACTATCTCTTTAGGACATCTTATGCTTGATGACATCAGCAGGCCTAGTTGTGGTCAGATATTTGCAGGCCCACATCACTTGCTACAACCAAAATACTGCAAAACCCTACTTGTTTGTAAGTCACTGAGGTGACAATATTTTTGTTGTGCAGAGATACACACACACACACATACACACACACACACACACACACACACACACACACACACACACACACACACACACACACACACACACACACACTCACTAAGTGGCCTGCAGTGAGATTAGAAAGGCTACCGATTTAGTCTAATACACTATAGATAACAGTACTCATCACATGCATCACAGCTTAAGTCTGACATTATCAGGTATATGGCATCAGCAGGCATTGTAGAAGATGACAATTTGGCAGGCAGGACCGACTTACAGTGCCAAAACGTTCAGCACCATTGCAGTTTGGTACTCATTAAGGAATTCACAGCTGTTTTGCAGGGAAATGCACACACACCAACACACACAAAGTGGCATGGAGAGAGATTAGAATCCCTACCTATCTAGTCTAACACATTATAGATCACAGGTCCTATCACACTTGCCACAGCTTAAGTCTGACATTAGCATGGCAGTTGGTAGTCTTAAGGTATATGACATCAGCAGACATTGTAGAAGAGGGCAGTTTGGAGGGTGGGACCAACTTACAGGCTGAAAAACTGCAGCACCATTGCAATTTGGTACTTAATGAGGGAATCACAGCTGTTTTGCAGGGAGATGCACACACATATCAACACACACAGACACACACTGAGTGGCCTCAAATGAGATTAGAGTCCCTACTTATCTAGTCTAACACACTATAGAGCACAGTACTTATTGCACACACTACTTGTGGATTACATAAACTAGTCTTGTACTGAACAGTGTCTGTGCCCTGCAGAGTGATATTGCTTCTTCCTGTTATCTGCATCTAGTAGCCTAGCAGTCAGATAACTGTTATTTATCCTAGCTATGCGACTACAGTGGCCATTTTGGCCACATGTGGCTGTTTGCATTTGGATGGACAAGCCTGTGGTCAGGGACAATGTGTCCTGTCAATGCGTGCAGAGAGAAAATGATACATTACACCACTTGTTCACCTGTTGGTTTATGTGTGGTAACATTCAGCAGGCACAGGAGTCTGTAAGTAAGTGCATTATTTACTGTTGAGCCCTTACTTTGGATCCTTTAAGCAACATTATATATGTCTGATAGTGCAGCTTTAATCACCATTATCAGGGCATGTAGGACATTACAGACATCCACACACATATTTATGTATATAACACGGATGTGTATATATATATAAATGTAGCTGTGATGTACGTTTTATATATATATATATATATATATATATATATATATATATATATATATTAGTAGAACAAACACAAGTGCATCCACACGGAGAAGGCACTGAAGTCACTGAAAGTACTCACACAGTCAAATGATGAAACCAGTTCAAGTGAGATGAAATAATATGAAAATTCCTCTTTATTCCATACATAAAACCACAAAGAACAAGCGCTTTCGCGTAGCTGTAGTATGCTTCATCAGATTCGGTTACAAGCTCTGTTATTTCAGTTTATATAGTCAAGCATTGTATTCAATTAGTATAATTAATTAATTAGAGAACCATTTAATGGCTTAACTTAAGACAACCTCTTATTTCAGTTAAAGGGCTATGTATTCATTTTTGTAAATAAATTCATTCAAATACAAAATTATATACATATATATCCTAAATCAAATCAGAATGTTCCGTACATCTGTATAAATATATTTCATAAAAAACATAACACTACCTTAACATACATAAACTAATCACATAAAAACTTTCTAGACTGTATTATCTTACTCATCTTCCAGTATTTCAGAATCATGGAACCTTCATCAAATAAAACCACATATTGTTTACATCTTAATATAATATACATTAAAGTGTAACTCTATATATGGTATAATACTGTATAATATGATCTAATAAATCAATATATGTATATATAAAACTAACAATATTATCAATTGGTTAATAAAATATATGAAAATGGTAATATATAAAAACATGTATATAAAAATATATAAAAATGCATGATATCTATATTTTAACATCTGCATTACGTCTGCATTATCTACGATGTTTTAAAACCGGCTTCAAAGGGACATATTGATTTAAGCCCGGAGGGTGGTGTGCTCTTAGTTTTAATATCCATTCTAGTTCCCTTTGTTCCAAAAGGTTCACAGAATCACCCCCTCTTTCATTTTTATTTACAATTTGCAAGACCCTAAATTTAAAGTTATGACTATTAAATTGAATCACATGCTTTGCTAATGCATTGAGTTCATTATTCTTTTTAATATCATATGCATGATTGTAAATTCTTTTCTTTAATTCTCTTTTTGTGAGTCCCACATAAAATGCAGAACAACATTCACAGGTGGCTAAATAAATAATGTTGCATGTATTACAAGATGCAAAAAATCTAGGAGTGAATGAGTAACTCAAGACAAGGTGAGTAAATACCTGTGTCCCTGTAATATATTTACACATATTACAATTATAACACGGAAATGTTCCAGGTTTACTACTGATCTGAGTGCCTATTGTTCCATTGCTGCTATGTGTAGTACATAGCAGTCTTTTTAGATTCTTGCTATTTCGATACGTGAAGCTAGGAGTTTGGCCTACCAATTCTAATGTCTTGCTATCTATAGTTAAAATTTGCCAATGGCTACTAATAATTTCTTTGATTACTCTATTGTCATTGGTATAAGTAGTGACAAAATGTATTTTGTCACCATATCTCATAGTCTGTTTCTTATATTTGATAGAGTTAGTCTTCACCATCTCTAATGTATTTGTTGTATTTGTAGCTCTCTTCACTTGATTCCTAATTTCTTTCACTAATACCTTGTTGTAACCCCTCTGTATAAATAGATTTTCTAGCTTATCTGCCTGTAATGTAAAATCTAGATCTTCTTCACATATTCTATCTAGCCTACAAAACTGACTTTTTAAGATACCCTTGAACACGTGTCTTGGGTGCATACTATCGCCTGAGGTGTGTTCTTCCAACATTCCTTCCTGTGTAACGTAGACCTAATCTTCCCATTTTTAATACTTAAATTTACATCCAAAAAATTCACCTCTGTATCAGATGCTTCCATGATGAATTTTAAAAAACTTGATGTACTTTCAAGATGACATAAAAATCTCTCAAACTCTACCATTGTGCCCTCCCACACTATCAGTATGTCATCTACGAACCTAGCATATAAAAGAACCTTCTTATATAATTCATTTGTAAACAAACATTCTCTCTCCCAGTGGTTAACCATGAAATTAGCGTATGTGTTAGTGCAGGGTGTTCCCATTGCAACACCCCACTTTTGTAAATATATTTGTCCTAAAAAGGAAAATGCATTGTTGGAGAGGACAAGTTCTAATAATTGACAAATTAATGTTACTTTGTTGACATTCATTTCAGGAAAAAATTGTAGTAGTTCTCTTATAGCTTGTATTCCCTCCTCCTTTGGGATACATGTAAATAAATTTCGTACATCTAATGTCACCAAGATATGGGTACCTTGTCGTAAATCAACCTTTAGCTGATCTATTAAATCCAACAGGTGATAAGTATCCTTTAAAATGATGGGAATCTTATTCACTATGGGCCTCAAAGTTTTTTCTAAAAAGATTGATATATTCTGTGTAGCCCATCCCTCACCATCTACAATGGGTCTCAAGGGTGGTGGAAGTATATCTTTGTGCATTTTAGGTAAGGCTTTTATAACTGGTACTTTAGGATATTCAATGACAAAAAATCATATAATTCCTTATCTATCTGATAGCACATTAGCAGGTCATATAACTCATCATTTATTTTTTTCAACATATTTAGAAACTTTTCATAAGTAATCATAATATATGTCTCTTGGTCTTCTAGCATCTGTAGCATAGAGGAGATGTAATCTTCAGTGTTAAATAACACTAAACCACCTCCTTTGTCTGCAGGTCTAATTGTTATAGAAGACTCATTCACTAATTTCTTCAAAGATAATCTTTCATCAGTATTCATATTAAAGAATAAACACTTTTTTTCCCTTCAAAGAAATATTTATAAAAACTAATTTCACATGATTTGATAAAACCTTCTATGTGGGTTGGTAGGGGGGGGGGGTAAACATGCTTTTTTGTTTAAAACATGTAAATTCATCATTACTGCCTGAATCACAGCTCTTATTGCCATAAAAAAACAGTTTCAAAGCTAGCATACGACCAAACATCCTCAAATCAATTAGTAAGCTTTCTAGCTTACTTGTTTGTGATGGTATAAATGTCAATCCTCTATTTAAGAGGCTAACATCAGATTCAGTCAATATAAATGCAGATAAATTAAAAAATAAGTTAATTACTGTCCCTGGCGACGTCTCTGTGGCATATTCTCTCCTGAGAATTTCCTCTTTCTCCTGTCCCAACTCCTGGACCGTTCTCTTTGCAGCAGGGGCTTCCGTATTGCATACGGTAAAAAAGCTGTCGAGGTGTTACTGTTTTTCGGTATGACCCCACTGTTTCCTATACTTGCTTTGTTCTTATCTGCTTCCTGATTTGGCAAAGGTGTGGAAGCAGTTGCTAACCTTTCAACAGTATCTGGTGGCATGACAAAAGCATTGTCAGAAATGTTAATAAGTGAATTGTTCTCTTTAGACCTAGTCAAACAAGGAGCATTTTCATTAGTAACTAACGTAGTATCCAGCTGGTTCGTTGCCTTCTCTCCCATCCTCATTCTGGCATTCTCATTCACGTTACGTAGCCAAACAAACACGTTCCCTTCCAAAAAATCGCGATGATCTCGTTGTAACTTACAAAATTATATACATATATATCCTAAATCAAATCAGAATGTTGCGTACATCTGCATAAATATATTTCATAAAAAACATAACACTACCTTAACATACATAAACTAATCACATAAAAACTTTCTAGACTGTATTATCTTACTCATCTTCCAGTATTTCAGAATCATGGAACCTTCATCAAATAAAACCACATATTGTTTACATCTTAATATAATATACATTAAAGTGCAAGTCTATATATGGTATAATACTGTATAATATGATCTAATAAATCAATATATGTATATATAAAACTAACAATACTATCAATTGGTTAATAAAATATATGAAAATGGTAATATATAAAAACATGTATATAAAAATATATAAAAATGGATATCTATATTTTAACATCTGCATTACGTCTGCATTATCTACGATGTTTTAAAACCGGCTTCAAAGGGACATATTGATTTAAGCCCGGAGGGTGGTGTGCTCTTTGTTTTAATATCCATTCTAGTTCCCTTTGTTCCAAAAGGTTCACAGAATCACCCCCTCTTTCATTTTTATTTACAATTTGCAAGACCCTTTTTTTTTATATATTACCATATTTATGAAATATATTTATACAGATGTACGCAACATTCTGATTTGATTTAGGATATATATGTATATAATTTTGTATTTGAATGAATTTATTTACAAAAATGAATACATAGCCCTTTAACTGAAATAAGAGGTTGTCTTAAGTTAAGCCATTAAATGGTTCTCTAATTAATTAATTATACTAATTGAATACAATGCTTGACTATATAAACTGAAATAACAGAGCTTGTAACAGAATCTGATGAAGCGTACTACAGCTACGCGAAAGCGCTTATTCTTTGTGGTTTTATGTATGGAATAAAGAGGAATTTTCATATTATTTCGTCTCACTTGAACTGGTTTCATCATTTGACTGTGTGAGTACTTTCAGTGACTTCAGTGCCTTCTCCGTGTGGATACACTTGTGTTTGTTCTACTAATTTACTGTCTGGCTGTGACAAGTGCTCCTATATTGGTGTGAGCAGTTTTATTTGACTATTGTTTTAACTTTTTGTAACTGCCCCACCACACGGGATGGCAAATTTACAAGTAGAATTGGACTATAATCCAGAATCGAGGGGAAGTAATGAAAGATGGTTAAATATCACCAAAAATCAAACAAACCCTTTATTGATGCTAGATCTAGCAATGCCTAATTCTAGGAACTTGAATATTGACGTTGCTGATATTGAACATTTCAACACTTTGTTTAAGCAGTTAGAAAATGAGTTATATAGAATGCAGAGATATGTATGGCAACGCAAACACTTAGAAGCGTGCATACATTTCAGCATAGTCCCCAGGGGCATGAGAGTCCTATGCATGCCAGTATGGGGAAAGTCAACCCGAATTACTGAGAAAATGGCAAGAAATAAATTTGGACACTAGTCGCAAGTATATGCAACTTGTAATAGATCATTTTTTGCCCTTGGAACAAGAAATACTGAAAAATGTAACTAAACTAAATAAAGACATACGGCAGTTGTTTAACACTGAACCTTGCATTCAGAGACTAGAGGACTTATATATACAAATTGAGTCCTATGGCAACAAACTACAGTTAACTAAACATCGCAAGTTACAACGAGATCATCGTGATTTTTTGGAAGGGAACGTGTTTGTTTGGCCACGTAACATGAATGAGAATGCCAGAATGAGGATGGGAGAGAAGGCAATGAACCAGCTGGATACTATGTTAGTTACTAATGAAAATGCTCCTTGTTTGACTAGGTCTAAAGAGAACAATTCACTTATTAACATTTCTGACAATGCTTTTGTCACGCCACCAGATACTGTTGAAAGGTTAGCAACTGCTTCCACACCTTTGCCAAATCAGGAAGCAGATAAGAACAAAGCAAGTATAGGAAACAGTGGGGCCATACCGAAAAACAGTAACACCTCGACAGCTTTTTTACCGTATGCAATACGGAAGCCCCTGCTGCAAAGAGAACGGTCCAGGAGTTGGGACAGGAGAAAGAGGAAATTCTCAGGAGAGAATATGCCACAGAGACGTCGCCAGAGACAGTAATTAACTTATTTTATAATTTATCTGCATTTATATTGACTGAATCTGATGTTAGCCTCTTAAATAGAGGATTGACATTTATACCATCACAAACAAGTAATCTAGAAAGCTTACTAATTGATTTGAGGATGTTTGGTCGTATGCTAGCTTTGAAACTGTTTTTTATGGCAATAAGAGCTGTGATTCAGGCAGTAATGATGAATTTACATGTTTTAAACAAAAAAGCACGTTTACCCCCCCCTACTGACCCACATAGAAGGTTTTATCAAATCATGTGAAATTAGTTTTTATAAATATTTCTTTGAAGGGAAAAGAAAGTGTTTATTCTTTAATATGAATACTGATGAAAGATTATCTTTGAAGAAATTAGTGAATGAGTCTTCCATAACAATTAGACCTGCAGACAAAGGAGGTGGTTTAGTGTTATTTAACACTGAAGATTACATCTCCTCTATGCTACAGATGCTAGGAGACCAAGAGACATATATTATGATTACTTATGAAAAGTTTCTAAATATGTTGAAAAAAATAAATGATGAGTTATATGACCTGCTAATGTGCTATCAGATAGATAAGGAATTATATGATTTTTTTTGTCATTGAATATCCTAAAGTACCAGTTATAAAAGCCTTACCTAAAATGCACAAAGATATACTTCCACCACCCTTGAGACCCATTGTAGATGATGAGGGATGGGCTACACAGAATATATCAATCTTTTTAGAAAAAACTTTGAGGCCCATAGTGAATAAGATTCCCACCATTTTAAAGGATACTTATCACCTGTTGGATTTAATAGATCAGCTAAAGGTTGATTTACGACAAGGTACCCACATCTTGGTGACATTAGATGTACGAAATTTATTTACATGTATCCCAAATGAAGAGGGAATACAAGCTATAAGAGAACTACTACAATTTTTTCCTGAAATGAATGTCAACAAAGTAACATTAATTTGTCAATTATTAGAACTTGTCCTCTCCAACAATGCGTTTTCCTTTTTAGGACAAATATATTTACAAAAGTGGGGTGTTGCAATGGGAACACCCTGCGCTAACACATACGCTAATTTATTGGTTAACCACTGGGAGAGAGAATGTTTGTTTACAAATGAATTATATAAGAAGGTTTTTTTATATGCTAGGTTCGTAGATGACATACTGATAGTATGGGAGGGCACAATGGTAGAGTTTGAGAGATTTTTATGTCATCTTCAAAGTACATCAAGTTTTTTAAAATTCACCATGGAAGCATCTGATACAGAGGTGAATTTTTTGGATGTAAATTTAAGTATTAAAAATGGGAAGATTAGGTCTACGTTACACAGGAAGGAATGTTGGAAGAACACACTCCTCAGGTACGATAGTATGCACCCAAGACACGTGTTCAAGGGTATCTTAAAAAGTCAGTTTTGTAGGCTAGATAGAATATGTGAAGAAGATCTAGATTTTACATTACAGGCAGATAAGCTAGAAAATCTATTTATACAGAGGGGTTACAACAAGGTATTAGTGAAAGAAATTAGGAATCAAGTGAAGAGAGCTACAAATACAACAAATACATTAGAGATGGTGAAGACAAACTCTATCATAAGAAACAGACTATGAGATATGATGAAAAAATACATTTTGTCACTACTTATACCAATGACAATAGAGTAATCAAAGAAATTATTAGTAGCCATTGGCAAATTTTAATTATAGATAGCAAGACATTAGAATTGGTAGGCCAAACTCCTAGCTTCACGTATCGAAATAGCAAGAATCTAAAAAGACTGCTATGTACTACACATAGCAGCAATGGAACAATAGGCACTCAGATCAGTAGTAAACCTGGAACATTTCCGTGTTATAATTGTAATATGTGTAAATATATTACAGGGACACAGGTATTTACTCACCCTGTCTTGAGTTACTCATTCACTCCTAGATTTTTTGCATCTTGTAATACATGCAACATTATTTATTTAGCCACCTGTGAATGTTGTTCTGCATTTTATGTGGGACTCACAAAAAGAGAATTAAAGAAAAGAATTTACAATCATGCATATGATATTAAAAAGAATAATGAACTCAATGCATTAGCAAAGCATGTGATTCAATTTAATAGTCATAACTTTAAATTTAGGGTCTTGCAAATTGTAAATAAAAATGAAAGAGGGGGTGATTCTGTGAACCTTTTGGAACAAAGGGAACTAGAATGGATATTAAAACTAAGAGCACACCACCCTCCGGGCTTAAATCAATATGTCCCTTTGAAGCTGGTTTTAAAACATCGTAGATAATGCAGATGTTAAAATATAGATATCATGCATTTTTATATATTTTTATATACATGTTTTTACATATTACCATTTTCATATATTTTATTAACCAATTGATAGTATTGTTAGTTTTATATATACATATATTGATTTATTAGATCATATTATACAGTATTATACCATATATAGACTTGCACTTTAATGTATATTATATTAAGATGTAAACAATATGTGGTTTTATTTGATGAAGGTTCCATGATTCTGAAATACTGGAAGATCAGTAAGATAATACAGTCTAGAAAGTTTTTATGTGATTAGTTTATGTATGTTAAGGTAGTGTTATGTTTTTTATGAAATATATTTATACAGATGTACGCAACATTCTGATTTGATTTAGAATATATATGTATATAATTTTGTATTTGAATGAATTTATTTACAAAAATGAATACATAGCCCTTTAACTGAAATAAGAGGTTGTCTTAAGTTAAGCCATTAAATGGTCCTCTAATTAATTAATTATACTACTTGAATACAATGCTTGACTATATAAACTGAAATAACAGAGCTTGTAACAGAATCTGATGAAGCGTACTACAGCTACGCGAAAGCGCTTATTCTTTGTGGTTTTATGTATGGAATAAAGAGGAATTTTCGTATTATTTCGTCTCACTTGAACTGGTTTCATCATTTGACTGTGTGAGTACTTTCAGTGACTTCAGTGCCTTCTCCGTGTGGATGCACTTGTGTTTGTTCTACTAATTTACTGTCTGGCTGTGACAAGTGCTCCTATATTGGTGTGAGCAGTTTTATTTGACTATTATATATATATATATATATATATATATATTTATATGTACCTTACATATATATATATATATATATATATATATATATATATATATATATATATTGTATATACATACAAGTAGATATACTATGTAGGAGAGAGAGAGATAGTGACAGACAGATATGTATACATATATGTCAGGTTAAAAGGTAGGCATGAGTAAGAATGATGCTAGCTTCATTGGTGAGGTATTTGTTATTCCTGTACTAGGGACCTAGCTTTTGGTGTTTATATACACACACACACACACACACACACACACACACACACACACACACACATATATATATATATATATATATATATATATATAAATATATATATAAACATACATCACTATCTCTCACCATATATTTACATTCCTTCTCCATAGCATCCCTAAACAACACTCCTATAGACGTCGAAACTAGCACAAAACTGCTTGGCATTATCATCGATGACCAACTGAAATTTGATCTACACATTAACAACTGTATAAAAAAAACACTAAAAGCTAGGTCTCGTGCAGGAATAACAAATACCTGACCACTGAAGCTAGAATCTCTCGTACTCATGCCTACCTTTTACCCTGCCTATCATATTGTTCTCAAATACTCACTAATTTGAACTCCACCCTACTTACCAAATTAGAATCAACCTATCATAACATAGCTAGATTTGCAACTCAACAAACATACAAATCCCACCACTATCTCTCCTTAAAATATTTGAACCGGCTTGAACTACCTGATATGCTACTACAATCCCAGCTCCAAACCATACACTCCATTCTGTATCAGCCTGATTTCTGGCCAGATCTAGCACCTCTCATCTCCCACTATTCCTCTACCAGACATCTCCGAAGTGCAACCCAAGACCTATTAATTGCTCACAAACCAAAAACCAAGACAGTGTGCAACTTATATAGCTACCACTCCACTATTGCATGGAACAATCTCCCACTAGATATAAGGAATCTAACTCACCCCAAACAATTCAGGTTAGCCACCAGAGACTACATTAAAAAGCAATGGATCTGCCACTGTAGGTACCCTCTCTGACCATCACCTACCTATATAGTACTGACTTACTCAATTTCACAATACTTAGCATGAATAGCTGACATCCTATGCTTTCTATGTAACTTCCTAAGCTTTTCCCATACTTAGCTTACTGAACTTTAGATTAGCAAACTTCCTATATAACTTCCTAAGCTATTGCTAAACTCTGCTTATTGAAACTTAGACAAGCTAGCTCACTTAAGCTATAAAATATTACTTACTATACTCTTACTGCTGATCATCCTTTTTGTTTATGGTATCTTTTAATTACTGTCAACAACTGTATGCAGTTTGTAACTTCTTGTATATCTCTACTGATATGCAAATGTTTTTGCACATCTTGGAGTTTTTCTCCCCGGCCTCCACTGAAAAAGGGCTTGAGCTCAGTTGGACACTCCCGGTCAACAAATGTAAAATAAAATAAATAAATAAATAAATATGTATGCATCTACTGACATGTCTATATATAACAGGTCATTCTGAGCAAGGAGCAACATAATTGCACTCTGTTTAACTAAGTGTATGAGCATGCCCAGTGGGATTCTCACCACATATAAACTGACTCCACACCAGACCTACCTGTACTCCAGTCCAGGATTTTGTGTTACAATGACATCTGTCCCTGTTCTGCAGTACTGCACGTCATTCACATTGTCTATGACATTCTACAGCTGTCTGATATAATTATTATGAGACAGAAGTTAATAACATTACACTACACACAGACTGATAGTCTGTAAAACACAACATAGTAGTACCTCACATCCAAATGAAGTGGATACATCTAGGAAAGAATCATCAACGCAATCACATATGCTAACTTCCTTAGTTCACTGAGCCACACAAGATGTCTGACAAAGAGGGGTCATTCATCACACAATCAACAGCATAAATATGTACATTGTTATTTCTGCATTAAGTAAGACATACAATGTATGAGGAATTTCTATGTTACTGCCCTGAGACTGCCTGGACTGCTGATATACCACTGATGAGTTACTGTTAAAGCAGTTATAAGGGAACACTGCTGTGTTGGGGGTAGGGAAACAACACCACATGTTCTGCTGGGATACACATTTGTCAAAATATCGTGTAACCCCACTGTGTAACCTTTCCCTTGACTGATGTACTGAATATTCCATGCATGAGGCCTAGTGAATATTAAAGGACACATTTTAGTGGAATTGGTATCTGTACTCCCATGTGAATGTTACTTTTGTCAAAGTAGCCCACTATATTTCCTTGCATAAATGCAGCAGAGCCATACATACAATACCATGTCATAATAATCCTTACAAGTACTGTGTAGGTTAGAGACTTACCTTGTGAATCTAGCAGGTGACATAGCTGTGGTTCAGGGCAGTGGCGGCTGGTGACTTCAAATCAAAGGGGGGCTGCAGGCGACAGCTGAATGGGTGTGGCCAATGAGAAGGGGTGTGGCCAACTGGAAAGGTGTGAAGCTAGGCTAAAAAAATGCAAAATCTGGGACTTTAATTAAATACGCTACCCTGGGTGTCAAACCGTCATTATGAGAGCCCAATCAAGACAAACTGAAGTGTAGAAGAAAAAAAATATTTCAGTGTATTGGCTACATGACAGCTTACTTAATATCTAGATGGAAACAAAAAGGTTGTGATGCATGAAAAAATAAAGTACTTTTTAAATACATTACTGGAATGCCAGTCAAAATCAAGTATAAAAACAAGCAGCACTCAACTCAAACCACTTCTCCTTGCACTGCAGTTCTAATTATAATTTATATTCAGCTTTATAAAAGTACCAAGTAACATGCTGAAAGTAGCAATCTCTGAGATGCCCCCACTTGTAAGAATGTTTCTTATCCAAAAAAGACTTGCTGCCTGACAATATCTACTTGTTTCATGGGGAAAACATGATCAAAGTAAAAAATGAACAGCAAACAAGAAACAAGCTCAAGATAAATTGCTTAAAGGATTACTGCACGAGTTATGGACCACACATGATAGATTGACATTCTGTTTAGTTTATGGGTAAAGCTTGCAAAGATGACTGCAAGTCTCCAACAAGTGTAATGAGCTTCTGAAAATAATGTAATCCTGTCCTTTATTACAAATACTGTTATATGCATTTCAATACCTAAGGCTTATATGCTTTCTAGTTATGTAAATATTCTCTGCATGGAAACAACAAAAAGGTATTCAATGTTGGCAGATCTTTAACAGTATGCTTATTAAAGCTTACTTGCATCTTTCAATCTCAGACAAGCTTACCTGATGGTCAATAAAGCATTGCTTCTTAAACACACACCAACAGGTACTGCAACAACTTGCATTTTCTGAATAAGAAGAAGCACAAATCAACAGTATAAAAATATGACAGAAAACCAGAACATTCTGCAAAATCAAGAACAGATGAAAAAGCATTGTAGTACTTGTGTCTACCTTGGATGGGGGATAACTTGCAGTGCATAACTGTTCCTTGCCTTGTTTGGACACATCCAGAGTCACTACATGGGGGAGTGGGGTACAACAAGTATGCCACAATTTGAAATTTCTCTGGCTGACAGTGATGGCCCTGACACATTTGTCATACCTCTCAACCTCAGAGCAAGAAATCTGCACAAAGCCATAAACAGAAGTGGTACAAAGGTCCAAAAATAAGGACAATTTTAACTGTTGCTCTTATAAACTTAGAAAGATAATGGAATAGTAGGCCTTGCATTAGTATGAATTTTCTGAAGGGTATGAAATCTGAAACTCAAATGTCTGTCATTATTTTCTAACTTCAATCTTTAATGATTTGCCACTAATTTCCCAGAAAACCACAATTTTATGAAAAACAGACCAAAAATGTGATCCAAAATTATAAAATAGCCACACAATACAGCTGGGAACCTGTCAAAGAAGGGACACTTTTTTAATATTAGTACTGTTAACTTGAGCAGCTGACAAAATAAGAATCTACATGCATTTCTGAAATTAAAAGTAACTTATAACTCTGATCATTACAATTACTTATTAATTGTAAACCATTCGCAATTTCTTCCAAATTTGCCATTTTGCAGAAGGATTATTAAGGAGAAGAGCAACACTTTGAGCCAGAATGGGGGACAGTTGAGAGGTTTGGATGTACCCAATTCTATAAAGCGATTTATTTGCACATACCTCTCAACCTCTTAATGCAGGAAATCTAGACAAGGCCAAATATATTGGGGGAACATGCAAACAGTACTAAAACTTTCTCTTGTATAAACTTAGACAGTCAATATAATAACAGGTCTTGCTTTAGCAATTATTTGTCTGAAAGGTATGAAGTTTGAAACTCAACGTCTGTCATTATTTAGTGACTTTATTCCTAAATGATTTTCCAGAAAACCACACATTTTATGAGGAACAAACCAAAAATAAGCAAAAAATCTATTAATTCTGGACATTTGAGAGTTATAGTTCAGCCAGGGCTGTCTCTGAGTTTGCCGTCCTTCCCCCCTCACAAAATTATGGTCGAATGGGGCCTCCTCCCCTGCAGCCATTCCAATTTACCATTACTTGGCTATTTCGCCTCATTTACCATAAACATAGTAATGTGCATGTTGCTTTACTTCTACGATGATTTAGATTTCATTTAAATGTTTTATTTTATATTTTACAGCACAGACACTAATAGAAATCTGCTAAACAAAGCAATGCAGTCTCACAATGAAAATAGACTTAGCAGTAAAACTTCTCAGCCCTTGAAACTCACATTCATTGAAACAGCATTGAAACCCACATTCAAAGAAAATACATCTGGCCAGTGGTAGATACAGATTAACTTTGGGCGTTTTCAAATCATAGGTCCCTTGCACATGAAACCTACACCTTCCTGATTGTATTAAATTATATTGTATAATACAATACAGTTGTTAGAAGGCATTTGAAATTTATTGTTTTGAACATTCTTCCAGTAAACAATGAAAATGCATGCAACAAAACTGCCCAATTCAGAACATTTCCATCAAAAAGTCTACTCAAACTTCTGCAATCCACCAGTCATCTAAATAATTCCACATTAAAGAGATCTGCAATTAATGAAGAGGTTGCTGCTAGCAAAAAACTTTATATTTCATTGTTTCATCTACAAATAAAGTGACTGTTGCCCTTGATGAATACATTGCCTATGTTACACTAAAAAAATGATAAGCTAGTAATATTGCAATAGGGACTGGAAGGCAAACTGATAACAGGTTCATAGTTACTAGGTATCTCCGCCAAAGAAGACATTCTCAGGACTGCAGCATCCACCCCCTTTAAAAGTATAACACAGTATAGTATCAGCAATGCATTTACATACTGTAGGAGTAGAACCCACAGCCTTCTGCATCAAAAGCAAGTACACTACCTGTTGCACTATTAACAAAGCAAGCAGATTCAGCATAAGCACCACTAAACTTCTCTTCCCCTGATGCTCTCAGCTTCTTGTAAAATCCACTTGACACAACTGTATCTCTCAATTTTGCAGCACAAGAAATCTGGAAAAGCCAACATTTATTGTGGGGGGGGGGCAAAAGCCTAAAAACCAGGGACACATTTTAAACATTGCTTGCATAATCTTGGAAAGTTGCTAGAATAAAATGCTGTGTTACCACAATGCATTTCACTGCCAAGTCTCCAGGACCCAGTGCACTACAGTCAGAGCAACATATCACAATGCCAAATTAGTTGTTTCTATAAGGACAGGAAGACTGAAACTTAAATGGCTATCATTTAGTGAATTCAGTTCTCAACACAGCTCTCAACCACTTAGTACAAAACACCCAGACAAAGTGAATAATGGGCAAACACAGCCCCCAAACATATTCAGTGAATTAATTTCTCACCATAGCTCTCAACCTCTTAGCACAAAAAACCTGGACAAAGCGAATAATGGGGGAATACAGCCCCAAAAATAGGGACACATTTCAAATATTGATCTTATAAACTTAGAAAATTGCTAGAATAAAAGGTTTTGTGTTACATGTACCTCCTGAAGAATATGAAGTCTGAAATTCACATGTCTATCATTCCAGAAAACCACAGATTTTATGAGGAACAGAACAGAACAAAAATATGAGGCAAAAATCTGAAAACTTTTCACAAGTGGTGGTGGGTAGGGAATTCAGGATCTTGCTATCTGCATGCGAGGTACAGGGTTTGAGCCTGTCTTTAGCCACCAGATATATTTACATGGGGCATTTTACACACACACACACACACACACACACACACACACACACACACACACACACACACACACACACACTTCAAAAGGAAAGTACCCAAACGCTGTCCATCCGTCACAGTCTCATAAACAACTTGGTCCATGGTAAACTCTGCTTTCTGCTTCAGGCAATCGATCCCCATAAACAACCCGGTAAGCTCTGCTTTCTACTTCAGACAGCTTGCCTCTATGGTCCTGCGAGAGCAGAAGGCTTACAGTTATTCAGCCTGCAGTTGCAGTCCGATCCCTTTCCAGTCTATGAGGTTGTAACCACATAGACTTCTGGGGCATCTGCAGTCTGATGCCTTGTTTCCCATTCCAGATTGCTGTTTAATCAGTCTGAGTTTGGGAAATGGACACTCCCTCTAAATTTTAAATGGACACTCCCTCTAATTTTTTTTTCTTTTTACAGCAGTCAGCAGTCTGAGTTAAATGGTCCGGACACTCTAATTTAGTGTTCTGGGCATTTTCACAGCAGTCTGAGGATTTTCTTTTTCTTTTTACAGCTGGGGGGTTGTAGTCCTGCAGTCCAATATCACAAGCCACCACTGGTTCAGGGCTGAATCTGTCTGATGCAAGCAGTACACAGCCAATATATGGATAGGTACAGGTGGTGTGGGTTTGCCTGGCACCAATTTTAATATATGTATGTGAGTAGGAGTAAGGTGTCAGTCCCTCAGTCCCTAGGTTTTCAGTGAATGTGCTATGCATTGTCTCTTAGCCAAAGCCAGGGTGTACTGAGCATGTTTACGTCTGCCTACAGGGACATCAGCAGGAGGTTCCCCCTCTGAGTCCTCCTGTGACTGTGGCTGTGGTGACCTAGGCACTGGTGGGGGCCTGTGTATCCCTTCCCTTTGCTGATCCTGTTGCAGCTGTTTCTACAGGATCAGATTGTGTAGCATAGCACATACTGTGAACATATGTGCACATGTAGCTGGAGAGTACTGCAGGGCTCTACCAGATATACTGAGGCACTAGAACCATGACTTCAGAAGCCCAAACACACATTCTACGATGTTCCTAGTTTGTGCATGTGCCTCATTATGGTGTTCTTCTGTAGGTGTTTGTGCATTTCTGATGGGTGTCTTCATCCACAGTTCCAGGATGTATCCAGCATCGCTCAGTAAATGGCCGTGTGGGATGTCCCACCGAGCAAGATGCACCAGATATGAGAGTCATGATAACTGCCAGGGCTGCCAGCACATACATTGAGAATAATCCCCTGGGCATTGCACATGACCTGGCAGTTGATGGAGTGGTACCCCTTGCTGTTGATGCAGATTCTACCCTCCTCACCTGTACATGAGTGCAATCTATGGCACCCAGTAGTCCAGGGTAGTGTGCTACATGGTAGAAGTGTTGCATATTGCTGGCCCTTGCTTCAGGGGTGAGGGGAAAATATATGTGCTCACTGGCAGGTGGCAGCATGGCATCCAGGAACTGGTGGAGTATCTTGGATGTATATGTTTGTGATGCCCCCATCATATCCCTTGGACATGGTCTTTGGAAAATAACTACAGGTAGTATCCTAAGGGCTACACATACCTTTGTTTCCACTGGGGTGGTTTCCTGTCTGTTGGCTGTGGGTCTGAGTTTAGGGCAGCAGAGCTCAATAAGTTCTTATAGTGTGTCGCTGTTCACCCTGTAGTGCTCTGCAATCTCCGGCTCATGTAGCTCCTGAAAGGTTACCCTGGGCCTGAACACACTTCACCTTCTCTGCCTAGGCCTGTTGTCGGCAGCATCAGCAGCATTGACTTCAGCATATAGCACGAAAAGATGTAGCAGACCTGCAGCATCCTCTAGCATTATCTCAGTTAAAATTCCCAAGTCTATACTCCAATGGTCCAGAGTATTGGGAGAAAATCAGAATGTAGGGTGTATGCATACTTTATGCAGCTGTGCTGTACATCCAGAATGTGTGATTGGCTAACTATGATGCTTTTCACCTGCCTACAATATAATTAACATCATTTAATGGCCCTATTTCAGTACCCAACACTGCACACAGTGCCGTGTTTCACAGCATAGCTTATACAAATGTCAAAATTAATAAAGTAATACAACTGGTTTTAAGGACTGGTTGCCTACATCATCACTGTCCCCTGGTTAGTCTTTCCATGTGAACACACTCAGCCAGGCGGTGCACAGCACAAACACGCACACCTAAGCTTAGAAGAGCCTAGAAGTGACAGGACACACCCTGCTGATGTCAGCCGCATCCTGTGTAAAAATCAACATGGTCTACGAGCCTATATGAAGAGGATATGTAGACACGATTACTCCTTTCTGCTATTCAATAGATCCACCTCATTAGCATACATATCCATGCTGACGGCCTGGAAACTACATGCTTCATAGCCCTAGCACCTTAGCAACAGCAGCAATACACCATTGTAGGGACCTGACACAAGGTCCTATAATACATTTCTGTCACAGATTATAAAATTCTTTTTTTTTCCTATTTTTCTATTAAGTATGTTTGCACACTGTGGCACATAGTGCAAACATGCCAAGGTTATTAAAAAATTATTAATTTAACTTATTAGCTTACTTTTCTGACATCCAGAATAATAGCTTTGTTCATATGTGTATGTAATATAACATTTTCAGGGGATTTATGGCCACATTTCTACAGTTTTACATCCCCTTTTGTCTACCTAGACTCCTGTACACGGAATTTTTCAGCATACACTATAGACCCTGACACGGGGCCTGAACAGATGTCTTTCTGTTTGTTGGATCAATCACTCTACCTGCCTCATTTACATGGGATTCACCTACTTATGAGGCGATTTGCATGCCATGACATTTTCCCTGTTTGTGTGTGGGTGCACGCGGCTCAGCAGCGCTTAGTGAATCTCAATATGTTCACTCCCATATAAGTATCGCAGTGCAATGACTACATGAAAAACAATTGTGTAGGCTTTATTGAATTCCTTCATATGTGTTTGATCTCTTGGCTGCACCAATTCACATGACAGAGTAAAGATAATAACTTCACTTAGTACATGCATGCTACAGAAAACAAATGCTCAGTATCACATTTACAGAGTGGAACTGCATAACGTCACGTACTGCATGTGTAACGTCACTGCTGGCATTTCCTTCAGTATTCCAGGTAGAATATCTGCCCTAGTTTTCAGCTACTACATCGGCTAATTTAATGTACATTCTGCCTGTTTGTACTATGTTTCTTAAACTTCTTACTGGCTGTATTTAGCTGATTTAGCTTCTGAGTGTGCTGTGAAATGCATATTCAGTTTATAGGGCATGTAATTACTGTTAATTATCGCAGACCTGCATGTACATGCCTTATAAATCAGAGTTTGACCATTTGCAAAGCCATTTATCCCTCTGTCACTCTTTTCTTATGCATACATTGGTGGAAAACAGCATAATACATTCTTGACGTATGCTTTACTTTGCTTTTTATTTTTAGTCCTGACACTTAAAGGGCCTACTAGATACTAATGCTTGTATTCCCAGACTGACACCCCACCCAAAAACAAGCATTGTTGCATGAAATGGGAAAATGATTGGTTTCCATTACTTAACATACAAAAGGTAATACATGTCTACTATATAAGTGATCATTATTTGTGAATCAATTAATCAATGTATAACTCTATGTCACTAAGGGAATGTATTTCTAACCTTTTACACAGGAACCTTTTCCTGTGTGTCCACAGTAATAAACTGTGGCTGCTAGTGCCAATACCCACCTTGTAAACAGGATAGAAGAAGGACTGATTTACATGAACTTTTGCCATATTCAGCTTCCGGTCATTTTTCTAAAGTAATATGAGTGAAACATATTAATGTACTTGTTCTGGCATGAAAATCAGTTCAGCAGTGTCTGCTGGTACTTTTAAATAATTAGTCATCAACAGTAACATATACTAATATACATATATAGTCATATACTAAAGATTAACTTACCATGGAAACGTTTGAACAATCACCCCCACTGACGCTAGTCAGTGGGGGTGATTGTTCAAAAGTTTCTATGCTAAGTTAATCTTTGCTGCAAACTTTACCAAAAAGCAATACTGTCTAAATATGTGTTATAACTTTAGTTTTAAAGTAGTTTTAAACTTCTACAGTTAAAAAAAAAACAAATCCTGTGAAAATAACTGTGATCAAGCTGGATGTGCTGGTTTGGTGTAGACACAAATATGATGAGTTTGCCAAATGACTGCAAATATTTAAGTATCATAGTTTGAATACTGTTATGTACCATGTTATGAAGTTTATTTGTATTATTGGGAACTTTGAATTTACTTATTAAACAGAGGCTGATACCTGCAACAGTTAGGAAGAAATGCAATAAGATGCTCTGCAATCCATAGGAACTTTAGATTAAAAATCCCACAGTTTATCTGATTTTGCTTTACTATTTTTCTTTTCCTTCTGGATTGTTTAATTTTTTTATATAAAAGTATTACCTAACTCTGCATTTATCAGTAGTTGCATTTAAATAATGGGATTTCTTTTGTATTGCACCCTGTCTGAAGAAATCCTACTTGGACAAAAGTGTTAACTGTGTGCATACATTTTTGTTGCTTAATTAATAAATAATATTGGCTTTTTTTGTCTCACAAGGCAGCCTTTTCAACACACTATTTTTGTTGTATACCTTAAAAATAGTGCATTGAAAAGGATGCCTTGTGGGCCTCCGCTGAAATTTGGCTTCGTTCCAAGTCGGACTTTCCTGGTTAACAAATGTTAAATAAATAAAAAATAAAAACAGATTACTAAGTACCAAAATCCACAGCAAGAAGTGTCTGTCTAATAATTTGTCTGGCAAGCTATGATATTTTATCCATACTATTCAAATCCAAAGTAAAAAGATATATATAAGAATGTACTAAGAATTAATGAAAACCTTATCAGTGATAAGGCTTCAGACCTATTCAATGTTCTACTCAGCCCTGGTACCTTTCGCTGCAGATAATTGTTAGACAACATCCAACCATTATCTTAGAAGCTATTTGAGAAGCATTTGTCAGAATTAAAACAAACTCCAGGGCTTGCCCAGCTACTGCTCCAGGAATATTTGTGAAGAACATTTATTGACTATCTTGCTCCCATTTAATAAACCATATTCAGGAGCTACTTAATCACATGATAGAAGATGGCCCTTGTAATCCAGGTTAATACAGATGGAGACAAGAGTCAGGTGACTGATAACAGACAAATCAGGTTCACTTTCATTACAGGCAAGTATGGATCCGATTTATACTTTCACCACTTATCACTTCAGAATTCTGTGAACTATCTCAGCAGAGGTTCTTTAAAAGCTGATCATGCTTCACTAGTCTAAGAGAATTATATTCAGAAGTCATTGATGCCAAACTGATCAGCAGGGTACCAGGGCATGGAAAAGTTCAGGACCAATACCTGTTGCTCATCTTAGCTTACTCCTAAATGATATTCAGAAAAAGGAAATTGAGCACTCTAGGGTTAAGGCCAAGAGAAAATGTGGGTGTTAAATGTGGAACAGGGCTTTCCTAATTAAATGTCTGAATGCCTCGTACTGGTATAAATATATGCCAAGACTTAATCAAATCACTCTCCTATTAGTCAAGATTGCAGAGTTACTTACAGTTATCTCATTTTGGTTATTTTAAACATTTGAATGTTTGCATCAGATACATTTGCATGCTTTTTTGATATGTACTTTGTACTCTACTGATTTTTAATGTGATTTTTTTATGGTATGTTAATAAAAAAGAAGTTATGTACTTACTATAACATTCCATGTGAGTTGTTCATCTCGCCTTTATTCTTTACTGATGGCCTTGGAGCCAATCCCTCAGCTCCAATAAGGCCAATTGCAAAGCTTGACGTCTTCAAATAGCTCAAGGTCAAATTCCTATCCCATGATGCACCTGGAATTAGCTCAGATCTTGTTTGCTGCATATAATAATACCATATTCCATGATGCACCTGGAATTAGCTCAGATCTTGTTTGCTGCATATAATAATACCATATGTCATTCTTTTACTCCCAAGAAAGGGTATAGAAGGATTGAGTAACCAGGATGGATCTAGCATCTTGGTCATCTATCAGCCCAGGAGGGGGTAGGCGAGAGGGATGTAAGAATGAAGGTGTGATGAACAACTCACATGGAATGTTATGGTAAGTACATAACATCTTTATGTGAAGTTGTTCAATCTTGCCGTTCATTCTTTACTGATGGGTAGCGTCCCAAGCACCATAAATCCCGGGTGGCTCACAGGAGTATATTTCTCAGGATCGTGGATCCAAAGGAGGCCCTGTCAACTTTGTAATGAGTGATAAAGGTATGAGGTTTTGACCAAGTGGCTGCTGCACAGATATTAACAATGGGAAGCCTGGCAGGAAAGGCAGATGATGTAGAAATTGCTCTGGTTGAGTGAGCTTTAATCTTGTGTTGCAAAGGCATATTGGCAGCTGAATAGGCAAAGGTAATACAATCAGATAACCATTTAGACAGAGTTGTTTTAGCCACTGGTCTACTCTTCCTGGAGTCCGAGAATGAAACAAAAAGTCGGTCTGATTTTCTGAAATCTTTTGTTCTATCCAAATAAAATCTGAGCTGTCTGTGAACATCAAGCTTGTGCAGCATATACTCTAAATTGTTTGAATGGTTGGGTAAGAAAACTGGCAAATCGATAATCTGGTTGAGATTGGTTTCAGTGCAAACTTTGGGCAAAAAGGAGGGGTTTGTTCTAAGTGAGACTCTGTCAGCATGGAATATCAAATATGGAGGCTTGATGGATAAAGCCTGAAGCTCTGACACTGTGCGGGCAGAGGTAATAGCTACCAGAAAGATGGTCTTCCATGATAAAAATTTTAGGTCACAAGAGGAAGCTGTTTCAAAGGGGGGGAAGAATTATCCAGGAAAGCATAACATTTAGATTCCATGGGGAGTAGGGAGATTTCACAGGTGGTCTAATATGAAAGGTCCCTTTGAGAAAGACTTTGAATAAATTGTGAGACATGATATTCAACCCTTCAAATCCAAGATGAAAATTGGAAATAGCAGCCAGTTGAACATAACCTGTTGCTGCTGTGGCTCCTTTGTTAAAAATCATAGTTAGGAACTCTAAGATAGAGGCAATAGGGGCTTGGTAAGGATCAATATTATTATTAGAGGCCCATAGAGAAAATTTCTTCCATTTGCTAAGATATAGCCTCCTAGTCGAAGATTTATGAGAAGATAAAAGGATCTGTTTAATCTCATTGGAGAGGTTATGGAACCTGGCTATGATGGGAACTGGAACAGCCAAGCTGTCAGCTTTAGGGACTGCAGAGAGGTATAAAGATCACCCAATGAGTGCATCAGAAGGTCTGGAAATGGGTCCAGAATCCAAGGATCCTCCAAAAGATGAAATTGAAGGAAGGGAAACCTAATCTGACAAGGCCAATGAGGGGCTATTAGAATGATGGTCCTTCCCAGGGTTTTTGCTTTCTGTAGAAACTTGGGTATCAATGGGATTGGAGAAAATGCATAGAGGAGACCCAGAGGCCAATTGTTTATGAGTGCATCTTTTGGGGCTTCTCCCGTAGGGGGAATGAGGGCAAAGTAGCTTCCGCATTTCATGTTCATGTGACTGGCAAAAAGGTCGCAGCAAGGCTGATCCCACCTGTGGGATATCCTGTCCGCTATTTCTTTCATGAGGGACCACTCATGGGGCAACAAGATGGCCCTGCTGAGCTTGTCTGCTATCACGTTGGATTTCCCCGGGATATGCGTTGCCAACAGAAAGCGCTGTCTGGAAACAGCCCACTGCCATACTCTGAGGGCCTCTTGACAAAGGGGGTAAGATCTGGTTCCTCCTTGTTTGTTCAAATACCAGACCACTGACATGTTGTCTGTCTGAATCACAATCGTACCCAGAGGAAGAAAGTCCTGAAAGTACTGCAACACCAAATGTACCGGACTCATCTCCAGGACATTGATATGCAGATGTGTCCCTTGATTGGTCCATGTGCCTTTGGCTGTATTTCCCTGAAAATGCCCCCCCCCCACCCTATCAGGTAAGCATCCATGGTCACTGTGGCCGCTGGAGGCGGTTGCACAAACGGGCATCCTATCAAGACATGAAGTGAGGTCAACCACCACTGAAGGTCCTTTTTGCAGGAATTTGTGATCATTATAGTGTGAGACATGGGAAGCTCTTGGTAAAACCACTGAGTGAACAACAGGCATTGTAATATCCGCATATGCGTACAAGCTAGTGGTATGGCCAGAATTGCTGCTGCCATCATGCCTAATAATTTCAGAACTTCTGATGCTGGTGCTCTTTCTTTTGATATCAGAAAGCTGAGAAGCTGACAAAGAAAGACTCTTTCTATTGGAAGCCTTAGTGTGGTGGTGGTGGTGTCCAACTCTGCCCTGATAAAAACGATATGCTGTGACGGCGACAAGGAAGATTTTTCTGAGTTGATTGTAATGCCCAGATGATTGCAGAGTGACAGAGTGGACTCCCTGGCCTGAATGAGTTGATGCCTGGTGGTGGCAGTAAGGAGCCAATCATCTAGGTATGGAAACACCTGGAATCCTAGACGCCTCAGGTGAGCCGTGACCACTGCTATGCAGTTGGTGAACACTCTGGGGGCTGTAGTGAGACCAAAGGGCAGGGCTCAAAACTAGTAATGATTGGCTCCCAGCCGTAAGCGCAGGCCATTTTTATGTGGTAATACACATCCTTGAGATCTATCAAGCACATCCAATTGTCTTTCCCTAAGAAGGGAACTATAGAGTGAAGCATGACCATCCGAAACTTCTCTTTCTTTACGTATTGGTTCAGTCTGCTGAGGTCCAATATGGTCCCCCGTCTTCTTTGGAACCAAAAAGAATCTTGAGTAAGGTCCAGATCCTGTCTGGTCTGCTGGGACTTGTTGGATGATTCTTTTTCTTAGCAACGTTTGGACCTCTATTGTTGCCTGTTCCCTTTAACTGGGTGGAATTTCCGGGATTTTTCTTATGATTGGAGGGGGTGTGGTGAATGGAATGAAGTATCTTCTGGAAATTATACTTTGTACCCAACTGTCTTTTGTTATTTTGAGCCATGTGTCTGGATACAAAGATAAGCGACCCCCAACTGCCTCCAGAGCAGGACAGTCGAGCCTCCTCTCAGGAGTGCTGGTAGAGCTTCCCAGAGAAGTGATCTCTGTTGCCCTGGTGTTGCGGACCCCCTCTGCCACGAGGGCGGTGTCATCCATTATTGCCCCCTCCTCTGCCCCTGGAGGGGGTTCACCATGTGTGACCTGAAAGGCTCCTTGGGCTTTTCGGAAGCACATTATTCCTCCCCTTTGACCTTTAGGGTAGGGTCGGGTAGGGGTGGAAAAATGGACCCCCGATGGCAACCTGGTTAAGGTTTCCTTCACTTTAGGCCCAAAAAGGGATGAGCCATCAAAGAGAGTGTTCATGAAGGATGACTTGAAGGGCTCTACGAAGGAACACAAGCGCATCTAGGAATGTCTCCTAAGAGCAACTCCTGTACCAGCTGCTCTATTCGTTCCATCAGCTGATAACAGATGAGGTGCATGGATGGGTTGACAATAGAACTGAGGGTAGCAAGCTGGGTGGTTACTTCATCGGAAGCTCCTGCAGCTACTGTACCTTGAAGAGTATCTCCTAGCTACTTAAGCAGATCTCTTTGTAACCTAGTAAAATGGGTTAAATAGTTTAAACGAAGGGCAAAGTTTTCTGAACTAAACATGTGCTGCCCATATCTACCCATAATCCTGGAGTCTCTGTTAGGAGGATGGACAGACGAGGAAGTCTCAGACATTTCCTTTTTGGTGGCTGTCGCCACCACCATGGCATCAACAGGAACACTTTTTGTTAAAAATGTTTTGTCATGGGGGGCAGAAATGAATTTATTAGGCCTCCTCAGAACAGGCTCCATAGTATCCGGAGACTCTCACACCCTTTGTAAGACAAGCTGCATCAGCTCATCAAAGGACGGAGACACCCAAGGGGTGGAGTGCTGAGACCCGAAAGCCTTCAGGAGAACTGACTCATCCACAGTAGGGCTTTTGGACTGCCAGTCACCCCTGTGCTTAAGGATCTCAAGTATCTCAGTGAATGAGATATCCTCAGAGGGGGACCGTGGGGACCCTTCTGACTCATCTAAGTCAGTGTCTGATGTTAGAGACTCCTCTGGTGAGGCTAGATGTTTCCTCTTACACAACTTCTTCCTGGGAACCTCATCAGTGTGATCTTCTGGTGAGGTCTCAGAAGAGCAGGGGCCACCCAATGGGGCTTCCTGAGGCTCTTGGTCTCTACGTTTGGTCAGGATGTGTGAGGAAGAAGCAGACACAGGCACTTTTGCAGAGGAGGAAGGCAGACCTGAGGTCGAGGATGTCCTAGGAGACATGACTCTCCTCATGGCATTGAAAGCACCTCTATTCCGATGAGAGGAAGCCGAAGGATCTGAAGAAACCATCAACACCCCCGGCACCAGGACAGTGGGTTCCGAGCCTGAGGTAGGAGCCGAGCTCATCTGAGCTGAGACCTTGAGAGGCAAAGTCGGAACCGACAAGTAGGTCCTACTGTCCTCCCCAGACCTGACCAGAGAGTGTCGGCTCCTAGAGTCCGCGATTGGCACTGAGGATATCAGAGTACATGGAGCCGAAGACACTGGAGCAGGCATTGGCTCAGAGAGTTCCACTAACATCAGGTCTGCCTTCTCTGGCTCCGAGGGACCAGCATGGCTCGAAGGAGGAATAGATTGAGTCGGTGCAAGGGTCTTTGGCTCCGGGGCCATTTGGATTGAAGATGATAACATTTTTGCTAAGGCCTGTGCCAATTAAAGCTTCTGCACCACATGATCCACATCCAGATCTGACAGGCTGATAGAGGATCGAGATGAGAGGACCGAAGGTGGTACCAACTGGAGGAATGGACTCTTAGGTGCTTCGGACACCGGTCCCAGGACTGGAGACCAGCATCAAAAGGTAAAGACTATCGGCTCTGATGGCAGTGGAGCCAAAGTCGAAGACTTTTTCAATTTCTTTGAGTCCGAAGTCTTGGAAGACTTTGAGGACTTGCTGGATCCATCTTGGTCACTCAAAGCTTCCTGAACAGATGGTTTCAACAACCCCCTATCAATCAATTTTCTCTTCCTTACCTGTAACACCCTAGAGAAAAAGGAATGGCATACAGCACAGCTGTCTTGTAAATGCAGAACTCCTAGGCAGTATACACAATTAATGTGGCTGTCTGTTACAGACATCTTTTGGCCACACTTTGGGCACTTTTTAAACCCAGACTTGGTGTGCTTGCCTTGGTCAGCCATTGAGAAAAAAATGACTGTCACACAATACAAAATTGGCAGTAATTAACTACAAGAAGCCTTAAAAATCAGGCAAGGTCAGACACACACACACACACACACACACACACACACACACACACACACACACACACACACACACACACACACATACACACACACACACACACACACACACACACACACACACACACACACACACACACACACACAAACATAGCAGAAATGCAAGTTCAATATATATATAAAAAAAACAGTAAAGCCTTTACTGTCACACAATTGTCTAACACACAATATGAGCAGACTATGCAAAAAAAAGATAGCTGCTAAGATAACACACTTTAAATATGCTATAAATATTCAAGACAGACAAATTACTGTTAACTCAAGAAAAACTGTAACAGTAATTATAACGTTAAGCCATTCCTAAAACAACTGAAGGCTAAGCTACTAAAGAGAAAAAACTCTACACACTAAATAATTTTTATATAAAAAAATGTGACAAAGGGCATACTCTAATAACTAGCAAAAAACTTTTAAACTAGGCCTAAAACAAGATGCCACTAAAAGGCTTTATAATACACTAAGGGAAAGGGACTAAATATCAGAAATTCACACAATAAAGCTATAAGAGCTTTGTAAAGCTATCTAAATATAACAACTATCTAAATATTAGACTAAAGAATTAGAAAAAACAGTTTACTGGCCCGAGCAAATTTCAGAACCTCCGATCTATTGCAGTGGCAAACTAGATCTGAGGTAATTCTAGGTGCATCATGGGATAGGGACTTGGCCTCAAGCTATTTGAAGACCTCAAGCTTTGCAATTGGCTGTATTGGAGCTGAGGGATCTGCTTCGAACCCATTAGTAAAGAATGAACAGCGAGACTGAACAACTTCACATCAGTTATTTGTGAAAAAAAAAAGACTCGTTTAAGGCATTCCATAGTGAAATTATCATAGAAAATTTCAATAATCAAATTCTTAAGTTCATTGACTACTTCTTCTTCTTTCAGCTTTTTCCCAGTTAGGGGTCACCACAGCAGATCACCTGTCCACTCACTGAATGGCTTAATATAAGACCTTTCTTTGTATGGAAGAAAACCAAGACATCTTCACCAACATCAACTATTTGCAGTGCTTTACGAGGTCATTTCTGCACCTGTCTGTATTCTCTGCTTTTTGTGGCCTATATGACAACAACTACTAAGATTATCTGTTATGCCAAGCCTGCTAATGACAATAAACTCAGAGCTGTCACCACCTGACTGAAAGACCAAGATCAGCTTGCTATACTTATGGTCAAATCAAAATGGCTTAGACTTTATTGCTAAAAATAGCTGTAATGCACTACAGAACATTAGTCCTCTGACATTAATTACATCATCATTGGCACAGTGGGCCAAACAAGACCCAGCAATGTTTCTAGACAGAAAGTTTAGATTTCTTTTGCAGAAAATATTTTACACATAACAAGGAAGTGTTTCACTATAGCAGTCATTACAATTAAAGGTATGTCATCCAGGAAAGCCATTTTTTTATGAGACCTCACACTGAGTACAGCAAATCCTTTTGTTCACATTCAGCATCTGACAGGATCGAACCTCAAAATGTGATAACCAAGAGGTAATTTAATAGGATTAACTATGAACAGTGGTGGCTCCAGGTTCCTTTTCTTGCCAGGGCACAATAAGGTCACAGTAGCTAGCTGGTGAGGCACGTGGGTCACATGAAAAAAAAATCAAACCTATAAAGTATAGAATATATTAGCAACTCACACATAATACAAAATTAAAAATGAAAGACCACTTCCCTATGAAAAAAATGTGAATGCTATAATCTTACAAATCCTGGAAATGTTCACAACACAGGAAAACTACTGATTTGTCATGTTAAAGGATTGCAGTTAGGATGAAGTGCAGGTATGCTACAGTGTAAAACAAATACAGCAGATTTTACCAATATTCAATATAAAACACATATCTTTCTACTGCAGACACTGGTGATTATTGTATACGTCTGTTAAAAGGTCTTTGAAGTAGAAGCAAGAATGATTAGTTAACAGCTTCTGGAATACAGTGACAGAAAGAATGTGGGAAAAGATCTGTCAGCAGCTGGACTGAAAACTGTATGCTTTAAAATATGCAGCTCAGCAGCTAGTAGATTTTGTTGAGCATTTACAACTGCTGTTAAAGAGTTAAAAGATGCTCTGAGAGCACAAATCTGAGTAATTTCGGCAAAAAAGTGAAAATGAACATAGGTTACTGTAGCTATACAAGATGCCTACAACTTACACTACTGCCATTCTATTTACATGGAAGTTTTGAAAAATGATTTCCTTATTCCTATGATGACTCACATAAAGGGGGGTTAAAGTGGATTCTGGGGAAAAACCTCCAAAGTGGCAAGTCTGTTGAGATTAAAAAAATAACCACTTCATGATTCTGCTGCATTAAAATAGTCAGAGAGCAAAGATATAATAAAATAACTGAGATATCATGGCAGCCATTATTTATACTTTTTGTTAACTGGGCTATTCCCACTAGACCAATGGCCTCTTTTCAGGGGAGACCCACAGGTTGTATTTATGCTGACTAGGAGAAATTTGGCCAGAACATTGGCGAACTTTCTGTACTCCTTTTGATAAGTGGTGTAGGATCTTTTGCATCCACCTGTGCTACCACCGACTCGAGCATATGGGTCCTTGGTTTAAAGTCTCATCCAAAGGATAGCACACCAATGAGTGTAGCTTTGGGAATAGAGCCTACAGCCTTCTGCATTAAAGATGGGTGTGCTACTTGTTGATCTACTAAGACTGCAAAAAACGCATTAGTTTTTCATCCCCCCTCCAAGGAAAACAGCACAGATAAAGACTAAAACTGTACCAAGCAGCAACATGAACGCCATCGAACTCTGTTTCTAGTTAGATGAAATAACGCCAGTATAAATAATTTAAATCTGAATGTTTTGGGAAGCACCCACTTCTCAATTTATTTGGCTGAGTTCTGGACAAAGCCAAAAATAATGGGGGATGACATCAGGAACAATTTTTAAATATTACTCTAATTCATTTAAAAAGTTAATAGAACAACATGTTTTGCACCAATATGCATTTTTTAATAGTAAGAAGTATAAAACTCTAATGACTCGTATAACAACTGACTGTAATCATAAATGATTTACTAGAAAATCCAAAAAAAATATTAAGTGGGACATAAACATCTGAAGCAAAATCAGGGACATTCTGTAAAAAGAAGGGCAGTTAATAGGTCTGGGTCACACTCAAAAAGGAAAGTCAGAGTGGTCACCCATTCTAGGATTTGAGTAGTCTTTTGGATGTGCGAGATTTTAAATTATGCAGTTATGTTCTGAATATTGTTATAACTGTCTATGAAGAAGTCTCAGCAGAATAATTTAAATCTGTAGCTTTAATGATTGAGATAATTAAAACTACATATTCTTGCATTACTAAGATGAAGCTGCTTCATTTTCCAACAGTTTAGTTTGGTTTGACATTCATAGTACCAACAAGCAAAGATTTAAAATAAATGCAGCCACAGTCAACCTTCCATCTTCAAAATATGGAAGACTACATTACCTGTCATAAGGTGGAACACATGGGCAAAACGAAGAACATTTACTAACAAGTAAAAAGGGCGAGAGGGTGCTCAGAGCATGGTTAAAATGTTACAATATACTTGCTTCACCACATACCCAGTTCTTCAACTTCTCGGGAGAAAGAAATCAGGTTGGAGCTTTACTCCCCAGGCATCTTCTGAAAAAGGGAACCTTTGCCCAGCTGAACTTTCATGGCAAACAAATGTCAATCAATCAGTCAAATAAATAAATAAATAATTGTCCAAGGCACCCAGATGGGCAAGCCAAACAACCCACCCCCCCAAAAAAAAAAACACAGAAGCAACTTAGTCTGTATCAAGGAATCAAGCAATACAGGTAAGAGCAAGATTGTAACATCATGAATACCATACCATCCATAACATCAACAAACAGAAGAATTAAAGAAACTACAGGCCTAGCCTCAACCTTCCACCTTCAAAAGGCAGAATACTGTATTATACTATCTTGCACAATGTGGAACAGATACGAACCTCACACCATGGTTAAACTGTGTATTTTAAGTTCTCCTTACTTGCCAGAAGAGTCACTTGGGTACAACATAAAATTTTCCTTTTAAACTATTTATAAGACAAAGAAATTATACTGCAGTGTAATATAATGTGTTTTACCATGTGTTCAGCTCCTCAAACATTACATACTTGGGAGTACGCTGAAAAGTTCAAGCCCCCCCCCCCCGCCAACACATATACACACACACACACACACACACACACACACACACACACACAAATAAGCAAATTATTCTCATATTCTCTCATAATTTCTAGTTACAAATTCTAAGTGACAAACTAAACTACTTTAGCCTTTCTCTCCATCTCAGATACTACTTCATTCTACTGACTTCTTTACTAATACTTTGATCTCCCCCACACACGCATCACCTACAGCCATTTACATGACTGTACACCTCAGATATTTGTTTGAGAACAAGTGAATGAATAAATTCCTAAATAATGGCCCAGAAATGTATCTCAGCTTGCTCATGTCTGAACCATACAGGACAACTACCCTCTGCCTTCATTCAACTTCTTAATTAAAGAATCAGAAACAAAATGCAAAATCAAGAAGAGCTTTTAAATATTTCTGTTTGATAGGATAACACGTTTTACATGATTAAGCACTTTCTGAAGGGCACAAAGTCTGAAACTAACATGTTTAACATTTAGAGATTGTAATCACTAACTTTACAAGGAGCCACGCATTTACAAGGAACAGACAAACATATCTTTCAAGTGCTTTGCTTAAAAATTCTGGACAAAGCCAAAAATAATGGGGGACAGAAAAGGACAAACAAATTTTAAATATTATTTAATATATTTGTCAACCAGGTAAAGGGCTATAGTGTCCCTTATCTGGGTGACTCAGGAGCACTGTCTGGTTAAGTGACTTTCTCAGACACAAAGTAGGCAAATGGAGATGAAAGAATTCAGACCCTGACTGCTGGAAGCAGTTCAGTAACTCACTTAAAATGTTAACAGAACAATAACCGTTGCATGGGCATGCATCCTTTGAACAATAAAAACTGACTGCAATCTTCAGTGATTTGCCAGAAAAAAAGAAGCTTTATTTTATTTATCCTTTGTTGGCTGGGTTAGTCCCACTAGGCTAGTGGCCTCTTCTCAGGGATGATTCATGATTATATTTATACTCTTGGGGGAAATTTGACCAGGACATTTTCTACATACACCTAAGCAGATGGAAACTCTGTTTAACATTTCATCTAAAAGACAACATACTTAAGTGTGCATCAGCAAACTCAGGCATTTCCTTTGAAACTCACATTTATTGAAAATGCATCCGTCAATCTCTTAAACTAAAACAGACATGCAGGGATTCATAATGAAATAGCATGTAGTGAAGCACTAATTAGGGGCTATCCGAAGGGTGCAGGAATTCAAATGGGCAGTACAATGGTGCAATGGTTAGTGTTGTCACCTCACAACAAGAGGTTTTCTGGTTCAATTCACAGCTGTGGTGCCTTCTGTGCAGAGTCCGCATGTCATCCCTATGTTTGTGTGGGTTTCCTCCCACATTCCAAAGACATACATCCAGAGCATTTCTCCCCAGGCTTCTGCTGAAAATGGGCTCTGTCCCAGTCAGACTTCCCAGTAAAATAAATAAAGACAAATGTGTAATGAATTTAGTAATGGGTCTATATGACTCTGGAGTTGTCCTGTTTCCCTTTCTGTTAAATATAGGTGGAACAAGTGCACGTCTCCAATCCTGAGGAATCTACTCATACTTTAATGACCTGGTGAATAACAAATTCAGTGATTCTGTAAGTTCATGCTGAAGTGCAGTGGTGTAACGGTAGCATTGTCACTTCCCAGCAAGAGGTTCTCTGGTTCAATTCTTGGCTGGGGTGCCTTCTGTGTGGAGTCTGTATGTCCTCTCTGCATTCATGTGGGTTTCATCTGGGTGCTCTGGTTTTCTCCCACATCACAAAGACATGCATTTGGAGCATTTCTCCCTGGGCCTCTGCTGAAAATTGGCTTTGTTTCAAGTCAGACTTTCCCAGTAAATAAATGTTACATAAATAAATAATGCTTGGGAAAGTCTACTAGACCCATGTGTCATTTTTCAGGGGCAGTCACAGAGCACTGCCTGGTGAAATAACTTAGTCAGACTCACACAAGACAAACAAAGGCTGAGTGAATCAAAAGATGCACTACAGGAAGCAGCTTATTAGCAGCGCTTTTGCTTAACTCAACTGCACTAAATACCAAACTGTTGTTACCCAACACAGTGCCTTTCACACCCCTATGCTTGCTTAAAGCAAGTTAAATTAAAAATGCATATATAGTTCATATTTTACATTAAACTCATAGACTTCATGCCATGCAGCTTATTTACAGTCAAGTACACACACTGTCATCAGTCAAAAAAAAAAAAACAAAGAAACCAGGATTATACTTTCTTTAGACCATAATTACTCTGAGATGCAGGATATATACACAAGCACCACATTTGCTTGTGATAAAGTGAAGAACAAATACATAAATAATGATCAAAAAGTGTATTTCACCTCACTACTGTGAGAACCATACAATGCATCCTACTGCACACACCCCATACCCTCCCATCCTCTTAGCTCAAGAATCAGAGACAAAGCCCCGACAATCAGGAAAAGATTTTAAGTCTTTCTCTTATATACTTTGAAAATTATATTAGAAACATTTTCTGAAGGACACAAATTCTGATCTATAGCTCAATAAAACATATTGGTGGTTTGAACATTTATTCATCATTAGAGCTGCATCCTCCATTAAAATACAAAATTAAGCAGAACTCAAACAATACTCAGTATTTTACACCATTAATATTCACGGATACACCAATGGTCCAAATTTGAAATAATTCTGAAATCACCCTTTGCAGCTTTTCCCCACAAACAGACATCAATTACACTAATCTTCCTTTACAAAATGTATCATCATTTACATTACATAGGCTGAAACAACATTTGTTGGATATACCAAGATACTCATTCTTCACACAAGTAACTAACATAAATGGAAAATCAATGTATTTAAGATCCCTTTAAAATAATGTTATTGTCAATCCAAAGATTCTACTTTACAGTTTATTTCTTGTTTACATAGGCTTCATCAGTTTAAATCCACCACAGACAGACCATTGTTCTTGTATTCACAGACTTAAAGTCCCACTTTAAACATATTTATGGTTATAAAGATGTATAAACAGATAGTGAAACAAAATATCTCATACCATTTATATCCAGGTACATGGTATAAAAACATCTTTCCTTATAATCAATCTTCACTGCCAATCAAAATGACTGAATTGCCAATGACTTTAACTTAGCCATTGCTTCTTCAGTATTTGTAAATGTCAGGACTTCCTCTACTGACTAAACTTTCAACACAGCTGGAAAAGTCAGTTTATACTTTAGTCTGTGTCTCTTATACTCTCTTACATCATTCATACATTGCAGGATCTTGTGGAAAGGTGCATCCAAATAATCATTTTTTCCTTAATGCCGTAGCAGGGACAGTACCTGCTCCTTCCTGTACACAGAGACAAACTGCATCAAAATCAGCTTGAGTTTACCATATGACCTTCTCTGACACAGTGGCAACCAATACACATTTTTTCATCTCCAGGGATGTCATTTGCACATCCTGTTCATAGCAAATTTCATTTAATCTTGTGACTATTCTCCTTCCAGTACACCAATCGTAGATTTTTCTCAGAGTAACTATCCTCAGTAGTGGCTAACTTTTGTTCCAAACATTCTGCATGATCACTCAAATCTTCAATTTATTTCATGCTCCAAAACACCTGCTGATAAGCAGGCATCATAGCAAGCTATGGCACATGCAAAAATGTAGTGTCATTAACTTCAAGCAATTCCATTATTTTTACATATTTTTCTAACCATACAAATGTGCAATAAACCAAACTGGCTTCTTCCAATTTTTTTCTTATTTCCTTGGCATTAAATTGAATCTTTTTTTATCATCAGTAGCGCACTCGTATAGTAGCTGTTCTTCCTTTTGATTAATGTCGGAACACATCGCTTCTACCGCATTTGCTATTTGCCCATTTCCATTTTGTAGTCATCATTAGAACTGTACAGCCATTCCATGCTCAGCTGCTATCATTTATATTAAATCTCTTTTTAACCCACCAAATATATAACTTTAATAAACCCCACAACATACAATCAACGGGGCATATGCAATGTCAGCAAGTACTAAAAGGCATCCTTGTTGTTGTGTCTTTCGGCTTTTCCCGGTAAGGGGTCGCCACAGCGGAACTTGATTGGCAGTAGATTTTTACATGCCGAGTTGCCAGCCCTGACGCACAACCTTCAACGAAGGTACGCCCAGTCACGCATGTTTCCACACAGAAGACGCTCTAGCTGAGAATCGAACAGGACAATGTCGTACTGTGAGGCGATAACGCTACCGCAGCACCACCACCGCGTATTTTGTAAAAATTTCACAAAAGTTTATTTCACAAATGAAGTTAACGTCAGTGTACTTCACATCTACAAATGGTTATTCATGATGGCAGCTTAATGAGACTCTCAGAATAGATAAAACTGTTTTCTGTTTAATGTTGCATATACGATCTTATATGAGTTTTTCAGTTTCAGCAATATCTTTCCAGTTTCACAAGATGATATTATGAACTGCTTAATTAAATTTAAAATTAATTGATACTGACATACCATGATGTGCAATGACTTGGTAACTCATTAATACTAATGGGTTTGCTTTGACTGACATTAGTCTTACTGGTTTGTCTCCATAAGTAGATTATATGAAGACTCCATCATACCCAGCTCCTTTTCAAATTTTCTAACGAAATTATTACATTTAGTAAAATATGGCCCTCTAAATTTCTATACAAACATAGACTTGGCCCAGCATAAATTTCAACTTTTTTTGCATGGCATTTTTTCAATTATTTTAACTTTATTTACAAGTATTGCCTTAATAAAGGAACCATACAAGCATGTGCAATAAATCAAACTCACTTCTTTTGATTTTTTTGTATTTCCTTGATATTTAATTGAAAAATTTTCTATCGTTAGTAGAACACTCCTGCAGTGGCTGGCCTTCATTTTGATTATTACCAGAACACACTGCATTTTCCACATTGGCTATTTCTGCCTGTTTTATCATCAGAACTGTATAAACATTCCATGCTCAATTGACACAATTTATGTTAAATCGCCTTTTAACTCACCAAAAACATAACTTTAATAAACATTACAACATACAATGAACAGGGGGAGATATGCAATCTCAACAAGCAATGAAAGATTTTCTCACATGTTTTGTAAAATATTTGCAATTTTTTTATTTCACAAATTAAATTAAAGTCAGTGTACCTCGTATCTATGGATGGTTATCTATGATGGCAGCGTTATGACACTGAAAGAATAGACAAAACTGTTTTCTGTTTAATGTGACTCTCTTAAGATAGCCAGATGCCTCGTCATCTAATTAGTGGCACACATGAATGGATGAACAAGATTTCCACTGTCCCTACCTACTATCTAGTGAAACCACAGCCAAGGGAATGGCAGAATCAGCGGGGAAAGACCCTGATGAGCTTGACTCTGGTCATTTGATACAAGTCTTTCAGTAATATGTTTCCGTTTAGTAGCAGTCTCTTAAGGTGGTATTATGGACTGCATAATTAAATCTAAAATTAATAGATACATACTGTGGTGTGCAATGAATTGGTAGACTCATTAGTATTAACTGGTTTGCTTTCACTGATATTGTTTTTACTGGTTTGTGTTCATCGATACATAGGAGACTACTATGCCAATGGCTCAGCAGCCCTTACAAGCCTAGCCTATATTACTTGGATTTTAACAGAAGTGAATTTACAATTCCTCATCCAATGATCCAAACTGAGTTTGAAGAGGTCAGGGAAAGGCTTTGATTTACATGAATAAGAAACTTGTTCCAGAGAAGAGGTAATCTCTGAAATACATATCTGTCTTTCCAGCATGTTTTGTTCATGTCACAGACCAGATTTAGATCCTTGGATCAGGTAGTTCTCATGCAGTTTGTCTTGTGAATGTGTAACATTTACATCAGGGCTCGATTTGAGAGTGCTTTCTAGGTTAGGCATAGATCATACCTTAATAGTTGGTAGGAGACAGAGTAAAGAGATAGAGCATTTAGCCAATCCACAAAGGACATGTTTACACCCTGTATTTTTTGTAAGGAACATTTGAGGCCAGTCCAGTTGTTGCAAGTGCCTGGTGAAGTACATGCCAAAAAAGTACATTGTACTCGATCAGTGATCAGTGATCTGATGAGGACTGAGTACAGTGGGACTAAAACTTCCTTGGATCTGGATGCCATGCCTTTACTTTTAATGTGTGACATATAGAAGGACTTCCTCACCCCTGTAGACACATGGTGGTCAATGTTCAGGCTATCTATCTGTCTAACCAGATCTTTAACCTCTGGGTCCATTCTTAGGGATGAACTATTAATGCTGTAATTTGCAAGGGTATTTGATTTTCCAAAGAGTATAACTATGCATTTGTTGCAGTTAGTTTTAGGCCATGGCTCTGGCATCAGTCATTTGTCTGTGTCAGACTCCTCTGAAGGATAGCTACATAATTGGGGGATTCAATGACTATCCCCATCTTGCAGTCACCATCAAACATTGTCAGCCAAAGGCCTTCCATATTAGCTTTGACTTCTGAGAAGTATATATCAAACAGGAGAGGTCCCAGCACTGATCCCTGTGGTACACCACTAGTAACTGGTCTCTTGGACTCTCCCATTCTAATAAAGTGTCCAGTTCTTAGCTATTTGGCTGTCCATCTGATGCCATAGGGATTTATGCCCAGTTCTGTGAGTTTATCTATAATACCTGTGTGGAAATTGCATCAGATGCCTTAGCCACATCACCGTATACAGTATACACTGTTTTACCCTCATCCATGGCTCTAGTGACTTTCTCAAAGAAGTCCACCAGATTGAGCAGGCATGACTACCCTTGAAACAGCTGAACTGGGTTGGGTTCAGTGTTTGGAGGTTTCCTATGTCATTATTTATTAGGTCCATGATTATTTTTCCATGGCCTTACATATAAGACTAGTCAGACTTATAGCGCTGTAATTTCCTGGGTCTGTTGATGGTCCCCTTTTATGCAGAGGGATGACAGTTGCTGTCCTCCACTCCCCAGTGACAAAGGTAGTCTGGAGGCTGTGGTTAAATAGAGATCATATTGGGTATGGTAGGACATGTTTCAAGCTATTTAAGTGGCATTCTGGGATATTTCTGGGACCCATCAAAGCCATGTTTTTAGCTTAGAGAGTGCAGTGGTCATCTATTCTGTTGTCATAACTGGTAGAGTAATGGTGGAGGCTATTTCTTGAGGGTGATCGAAAATGATGGGGAGGTTATACCTGAGCTGAATTTATCAACCAGCAGATTTGTTATATCTTCTGGCTGGGTATAGGTGACGCCATCTGTGACTAACTCTGCACATTGCTGGGTGTTGCCCTTAAGACTGAGGACATAACTGAAAAAAAGGCCTTATGGCTATCTTTAGCTCTGGAGGCTATTTAAAGACTTGACTAGTCCCCTGATTCACTTGTTTAGAGCAACGAGGGAGTTTTTGCTCTGTTGTGCACATTTTCTCTTAGTTCTAGACAGGATTTTCTTTCATTTACTGTACAATCTATTTATACCGGAGGTCCACCAGGGTGGACTGTTTTTATGGTTTGTTCTAGGCTTATTTTGGTCTGATGCTGCCATTTCTATGTAGTTGTTAAATAGTTATACAGGGCTTTTGTGCACACTTCCATATTGGCTTTTATGTTTCTCAGTTTGGGGGAGCTTGGAAACTAGCTATTCCATCACTTAATAGGAGGAAGTTTACCTTAGAAAAGTTCTTAAAGGTTTTGGGGTTAGGTGGGGATTCTAGCTTTATATTTATTTTGAGGGAGACTACTTTGTGATCCAGTTGAACCACTGAGGGCATTGCACTTGATGAGAAAGTTTAACACTCTCCTATATATATGACTAGCAGTTCTAGGATATTTGTACCCCTAGTAGGAGCGCAGACTAGCTGCTCCACGGCATTTGCACTAACAAAGTGTAGAGATCTTTGAACCTGCATATTAGTGGTAGGTATGCATCCCAGTTAATTGAGAGGTAGATGAAATCACCTGTGAGTATGGCATTGGGCTGAATGATAAGTGATTCTAGTAAATTCAGGTATGAGGTATAGTTTTATCAGTTCATGGTGGGAAACCTGTAGCTAACAAGGACATGGTAAGGGATTTTCTTGTGATTAATTGGACATGGAGTAGCTCAACCATGTCATATTGTTTGACCAGCCTTGAGGTGTGATTATCCTTTATGTAGACAGATACGCCTCTACCTTTTGACCTTTCATATGCGGTTGGTGGTCAGAGCATGTGAAAGGAATGAGAAGTGTATATGAAGGCTCCATCATATCCACTTTTTCTCATTTTCTTCTGAAATTATCACATTTAGTAAAATGTCATCTACTAAATTTGTATGCAGTCACAGACTTGATCCTGTCATACATTTCAGATTTTTTTTTGCATTGCATTTTTCAATTATTATTACTTTATTTTAAAAGTACTATCATAATGAAGGAATTAAGCTGAATATAAACATATCATACTGTGCATATTATAAGCCTCATATAATATAATATAAAAGCGTGTCTTTTCTGAGTGTCTATGAAATATCAAAAGATAAACAACAAGTAATAAAGGCCCATGCCTCATATACACCATTGGGTTTAGTAACATGTACTTGAACTGCTATTATGTGCTTTAAAACTTAATACACAGATGCTTTATTACATCGATCAAATCAACAAACAGACCAGTTATTAAACATAGTTCCTTTTCCTTTTGTCTAACAAGATATGATTAGATTTAGACTTATTTAAGGAGCCTTTGAATGCGACACTTGTCAAATATGTAGTTATTCTCATGTTCAGATATTAATTAACCCTTAATTAACCCGAAAACATTTTCAGTTCTTCACAGAACTGCATATCAAACTTTGGATAATATACGGAATTTTATGCAAATACATCACTTTAATGAGAAAATATATCTTAATAATATATAAATAGTTCATACAAGAAGCAGCAATAATGAACATATATAAGGGAAAATGTACACATGATTGTGTAATTCATTTTAGACTCATAAGCCTGCTATCAAACAGTAGAACAGTAATGGAGTCCCTAGTACTAAAAACATTATTAACCACGTAATCATTTCTTTTCTGGAAACGTTTTGTCAAATGAACAAAAATATGAATATATGTTTTGCTTTTGGCTTTACTTCTGTGTTTGACAGGTAGACTTCAAGAGACTAATGCAGAAACTGTCTTAAGATCGGAACTGGATTGGGGAATGGTTAACAGACAAGAAGTGGCAAGCAGAACATGATGCCTTCATGGGGTAGGGATACGGACGAGGGGTATTCAAATGGTGTGTTATGAGACTTTGTCTGTTTAGCCAATATATCATGGGTATCAACATATCGTCAGACATTTTCAATTGCCTTTACGTTGATCATTTAACATCAGGAAAATATATTGACAGTAAAAAGACCAACAAAAATTGCAGTTATGTTTCACTGAATTGCATATATGAGCAGAAGAAACCAGCACATAAACGAATCACAACAAAATTAAATATATGTCTTTTTATCAATCAGACAGTAAATAAAACGTTGGGAAAATTATAGTGAAAAGGTCAAGATTTTAAAGACTTAGGAATATGGGGTGGCAGTAAATTCTGTTTTGATCACCATTTAAATGGCATCATTAAAGTATATAACAACATGATTTGCTGTATTAGAAAGTATATTAAAACAAGCAGTCAAATGTCATTAAAACAATCTATGTGAGTCTTAGAAATAAAACTGAATTTGGAAACTATAGCCTCCTTTTTAAAAAAGTCACAAAATATGATGGGATGGCATTCAAAGGACATGAACTAAAATGATTCCTTGTATGGAGATTTTGGGCTATGAAAAAGAAAGTATAAATTGTGGTTATTTTCTGTAAATTGCAGACTATCACACAGTGAACTGATCTTTGTTTATAATGCAATACGTGACCATTTATCATAGGACTGTTTGGGTTTAAGAAATATAGAAATATAATGAACAAGTGAAATTTCATTCTTTTTAGACAAAAATGTTTTACAATTAATTGATTTTCAGAAAGTGTGGCTGCCGTATGGAATACCATATTTTCTGAAACTAGGAACTATAATAACTTTACCACTTTTAAACAGACAATTGACAAACGCTGTGGAGAAGTCGGTAATAAATGCAGTCTGGCTATTAGAAGATTATGCCTGTGCCTCAAGATTACTGTATTTTACTATATTGTACTGAACTTGTTACTGATATAGTGGAAACAGAAGTGGGTTCTCTGACCTGGCTCAGGGGCTGATACCCAGAAAGCTGCAGATGATAAATGGTACTTTAAAAAGTACGTTTTGCACAGACATTTTTATGGTCAGTTTAGTATCATGAACACTGTTAGAAGAAGTACAGGTATTAAATGGATGATATTTCAGAGACAAGCACTGTCTGTTCCAACAGATTAATTGTATTTACTGACATGGTAAGGAGGGTTTAGGCATCATCATTTCTCAGCCTAATAATAAGCAGTCATATAATCTACAGTGTGTTGCTTTCAACCCCCCCCCCCAAAAAAAAAAAAATACATTATGAATGTCCCATGCAGTTTTAAATTACATCACCAGTTTTGGGTCCTCCATGGATCATTCTGATACACTGGTCAACAAACTTAAAACATAAAAATAAATAAATAAATAAAAGGACTCAGTTAAAAGGCTACAGCAACAATTCACCACTCTTCATGAAAAAATACTTTTTAAAACCTTCTTTGAAAAATACAACTTGTAAATACTAATAATATGTAAGAATGGAGAAAAGCGGGGACTAACAAATCAGCCATCTAACATGTTTATAATAAAAATCAAAAAGTTATGCATACCTGTCTGGGAGTTTTGTGAATTTTGTTTATTTATTTTTTATTTATTTAACATTTGTTAACTGGGAAAGTCTGACTTGGAACAAAGCCAATTTTCAGCAGAGGCCCGGGGAGAAATGCTCTAGATGCATGTTATTGTAATGATTGGGATTAATGCTGTGATCTATTAATAAGCTTCATCTTGTAGATCACAAGAGTTAATATATGCACTTAGCTAAGAATTCACGTGTTCTCCAGTGGGGAAAAAGTGTATTCTTGACAAGTAACTAAGGAAATTATTTGCTAGCTAGTTGAATCATTAACCACAAATGAGCACAGATAAAGACTCTGGGTGCTGTTCATAAACAGACTGTGTCATGGATCAGAGCTGGTACACCAAAGAATGGCACCCAAGGAAACCCTGTGTGATTCATAAAACATCCTACACAGTGGGGTAAGGCACTGTAAACAGTCTTACCCCACTATGTAATCACTGCAAGTGTACTCTTCACATGGAGTACAAACAACCCCACTCTTGATGGTACACAATACACAAAACCAACATCAGTGGGGTACCAGCTCATTCCAAAGCAGCAATCTATGCAACACATCTACATACCATGCAATTAGGCTGCACAACACAGCTCCATCCCTGCTAATATTAACTTCCACAAAAAAAAACATCCACCAAATGCCGCTGTTGCCTGATAAAAATCCATATTTACAACAAAGTTCCCTATGTTGTAGGCAAACCTGCATATCCTACTCGACCTTGATTCACCCCTGCAAAGTGTTCTGGTGAGCTCCACAGCAACCGATCTCCTCATCACCATATTACTACATGCCTAATTAGTGGAATCATTTCTTAATGGCTTACATGTATGACTATAAAACCGACTGCAGCAGGGAAAATACATTGCTAAATGCGTTTTTCCTTTCACACTGTTCTCATGCAGCACAATTCAATAAGGCAGTTGTTAAGTGCGTTTGGAGCTTCTGTCCACAGTTCATGGCAATTGGAGTGCTTTATGTGCTGTCATTAAGGGTCACATGCCATGTACGTGAATCATGATCTTTAACAGTTGCACATTAAACATGCCACACATACTGAATGCATGCCTTTGGACACTATTTATGAATGGCAGGGCCCTAGCTAATGTCCCATAAATAGTTAATATGTCCTTAATTACTTGACGTGTTGGCCAGTTTCTTTTTCTAAGTAATTGGTTTCATAGACAGAATAATAATCAGTGTAAATAAGTGTATTTCATATGTAATGGAGCCTTTTTCCCTACTGAAAATGTAAAAGGTATTACATGGAAATGCTCATAAAATCTGTCTGCATTTCTTGCATTTCTTAAATGTGTTGGTGCAAAGATGCCAGGTAAGGTTTAATAAATTGGAGGACTCAACTATTTGCTTTCAGGTTCCTACATTTTGGCAGTTAGATTAGAGGATTAAGCTATGAGCTGTTAATCAGGGTTCAAAACTCCCAGGCTTCATTTACCTACTGTGTGACTCTGAGCAACTCATTTAAACAGACGGTGCTCCTGAGTTGCCTCTGAAAAGGGGCTCTTTGTCCAGTGGGCTTATCAAGTAAATAAAATAAAAAAAAAATAAAATAAATGCATGTGAAACTGACATGTCTTCTACTTCACAAAGATCTTCTGAAACATTTTTGCCTGGTATAAAAAATTTTGCATGGTGTAAAAAGTATGGGTGAAAATAATGCCAGCCAAAACATTACAGGTAAATGAATAACCTTGTGACCTGCAAATGAGATCCACTTCATTCATATCTGCAGGAGAAATGCTTACTTTTCTTCCCACTTAGTCATTTACAATTTATTTTAGCGCTTTGCTTATTATTTTTGTTAACAATTTCCTTAACTACAATGTGGTTTGGTTCTTAGGAGGGATTTAATTTTGAAATATTTGTCACACTAGGTTTGCATTTAAAACTATCTAAATAGATGTGAATTTCATACTCATTTTAATAATAATAATAATAATCATAATAATACTACTAATAATAATAATAACAAAAATTGTATACACCCCAAAGACACTTTTTTTAATTCAGAATTAACTGGTCTCAGTAAATAGAGTTTGGTCTACACCATTCTGAGGAAAAAAAACATGGCTTCAAACTCAAGAGAAAAAAAAAATCAGTTTTAGCAACAGAGGTTCAAAAACCTGGATTTTGCATCTGTGTTACTGTTTTTTTTAAGTATGGAAATTAAGTTCTGAATGGTAGCCTGACTAAAAAAGAAAGACTGTTCTAAAACAGAAAAATATCTAAGTGGAGTTTTGAAATGGTATGTTTGTAACCCTGAAAAAGTGCCTTTCTTTTTAAACAGGACTTTCAAAAAGCAGTAATATATTCTTAATTAGTTTTTTTATGTATAGAAATAAAGCTCGTAATGATTGCCTGTGGGATAATTGTTTTAAACAGAAAACTGAGTTACTAAAAACTAGAATTATAAAAAAGACTGCAGTTAGTGACTCTGGTATGTTCTTTTTTTTCAAACTGCTGTCATTAAGGATCATAAGCCATGCTTATGATGATAAGTTGGTGTTACATAGCATAATACTACCCTTATCTGGAATATCAACCAGTACGGATTTAAATTTAATAAGGTTAATTCTTCAAAGAGTTTGTGCAGACATAGCAGTTCTTGGTCTCATCCACCCCATATGAATATTCTGCTTTATGCACTGAATTTTTGAATCATATAGTTTGGGAGCATGAAGGAGAATATCTAGCTCACAGATGGATGGCAGAAGCTGAAATATCATGCACTGTGGCCCTGCTGACCGTCATGTGATAAGCAGCTCAGAAAACTGATGAAGCCAACTGAGGAAGTAGACTGGGATGGGTAGTAGCCTTTAAGGTGTGTGTGTGTGTGTGTGTGTGTGTGTGTGTGTGTGTGTGTGTGTGTGTGTGTGTGTGTGTGTGTGTGTGTACATGTGTGCAGCAGTATGCATTCACTTGTGGAAAGCATTGGGGCCTCCAAGCTGATGTAGATTATACATCTATCAGCCATGAAAATAGGGTTAGGCCATTGGAAATGTTATCAGTTGTCAGGATGTTGAAGGGGGCATAACAGCATCCTCAAATCTATCTAAATGATGACCTCCTTTAAACAGCTCTCATCCTGGCACTTGTGGGAAGTCCCAAAGAATGGAAAACAAAGAGGCTGTATCCAGCTGGATAGAGACTTGATGACTGTCAAGTATGGGGTACAAAAATCACATTTACTATTTTTGCCCCCCATGTACATGTAGGATTCGTTGAATGATAGAAATGTTTGGTTGTTCAGGAATATGTTCAACCACTTCTGTACAGGCCAGGTTTGTACACTCAGTACACTACAAACAGCTCGACGGGTTCTCAGAACATTACACAACTTCTTGTTCTTCAGGTCATAGGATCACAGGTGGTATCTAAGCTAATAGCCCTAGAACCTTTTAAAGCCTAGCCATTCATGTTCCAATTTTCCCATGTAGGAGAAAGTTTATAATTCTGAGAATCCCAACATCAGTACTTACTTTTGGTGATTTGAAGTTAAAAGGTTTTCATGGAAACACAGAGATAAAGGAGACAGCCTTTAATGAAGTTAGATTTTTTTTTTGTGAAAACATAAAGGTAATAGAGAGAGTTTTTAATGCAGCTAAATAGCTCTTATCATGATTGGGTTAGATACCCTGCTTATATTCCAGGAAGCTAGTAAATACAAGAAAATGTGAGTACATCAGTTTATATATTCAAAATATGGACCATGGTGTTAAGGCAACAATGTGTTAGTAAGACAGTTGGTGTGTTAGCAAATAACATAATGCTCTATAACTGTGGAAGGTTTCTCACAGACTCCACAGACTCATTGTAATTACTCTTTGAACAGTCAAAAATGATGGTATTGAATAAAATATTAACTGATATCAATGAGGTTAGAAACAAAAACGTGCAGTCTTGCAGCAGGTAAGGAACATTTGGCCTACTTGATATGCAAGCAACAACTTATTGTTTTATACACCTCATAATACCCATGCCATATATGCAGCACTACAACGAGGTTCTAAGTTAAGAAAAAAGGCAACTTTATTAAATAGTTTTTTGATGTAAGAATGGTGTTTAGCAAATTTTTGTTAAGGACCTTTTGGTATTATTAAGCTCTAGTCTCATGCTAGAGTCATAAAACATCAGCAAGAAGCTAAAATCATACCTCTCAGCTTTACAGATTATCACAGAATGTGCAGATTTTTGACCCATATTTTTGTTCTTTTTCCTTATAAAGTTGTGCTTTTCTGGCAAATTATTGAGGGTTGAAGTCAGAAAATAATGACAGATATTTGAGTTTCAGACTTTATACCCTTCAGAAAATTCATGTTGGTACAAAACCTGTTATTCTATCAACTTTCTTAATTTGAAAAACACAAAATCCACTGGAGTCACCACACGGAGATAGTCACTGATGAAGGAAGCTTCTTTATTTAGAACAAAAACACAAGCTATACTACGCTTCTTCAGGTGTAATAAACATTGAGAAAAGCAAGCTTTTATGCAAAAAACTTTTGGCGCTCAAAATGATAAATTAAACACTGATTAGATAATTGCTAACACACAATCATTTCCCTACATGTCCTTATTTAAAGAGACAGTGCTATAAAAGTTAAAAACAAATAAAAACAGTTTAAAAGTTATGGCAAAAATACCTTAAACAAACCGTGTTAAAATAAGGCAGCAAAACCTATCATTGTGGCAGTCTAAGTCAGCTGAGGCTCTCACCTCACAGCGCTAAGAAACCATGCAAGACCATAATCAAAGCACAAGGCATAAGATAGAGAACAGCATTCTCCAACTGAAAACATACCATATTCCTATTTGCAAATACAGCCAGGACATATTCCACGACTCCCGCTGGAGTCGCTAACTAAACACATACTTATTTCCTTTAAAACATAGACTCCGGTAAATAAACAAACCCTATGTGCTATCTCACATCCATACCTAATCTAAAAAAATCTACAGCTCAAGCAGTACAAACAATGCGGCATATAGCAGTCCAAGAGTAAGAGACAACATATTTATTATTGCTGTTTAAAGGTACAAACTTTCTTAATTTGTAAGAGCAATATTTAAAAAGTATCCGTATTTTTTTTTTATTTTGTTCCCTCATTATTTATGGCTTTCTCCAGATTTCTTGATCCAGATTGAGCTGTATAGCTAAAATCATTAAACATGTGAGTCTGAAGCCTTATGATAATACAATACAGCACAAGAGTACAACATATCATGTTATCCCTTCTTCTTAATTCTGTGTAAACTGCATAAATGGGTGCATAGTGAGTGCATAGATGCATGGTCACAAGTATAAACATGTGAATTCTCACCAATTTGCATATGACAAGGGCTATCACAGAAACAATCTACAACATCCCAGCCATTATAGCCACTTTGTCATCTGATTGTGGTGTAAAAAATAATACCTCTCAATCTCTTAGAGCAAGAATCAGGACAAAACTAAAAAAAATAATGAGAGACAAAAACCCAGAAATAGGGTCAGATTTTAAGTATCACTGTTATATACTTAAAGTTGCTGGAATAAAAGTTATTTTGCAATAGATGACATTTTCTGGAGAACATGAAATCTGAAACTGAAATATTTGTCATTATTTAATGTCTACAGTCTTAAAAATTTTGACTTAAAAACCTACACATTTTGAGTTCATCAGGTTTTAATCACTGCAGACACTAACTATCATTTACCAAAGTCAACCATTTCTGGCATTCATACACTAGGATGACAAAGTGGTCTATGATCTCTTGTATAAATACCCCTAAGTATTCAGTTGGACAGTGCAGAAGTAGAAATATGCAGTGTATTCCTGCTGCAAGGATGCACTCTAAGATGCTGGTGTTTGCAAAATTCCCGTAGACTATTCTGAAACTTAGATGTAAAACACATTGTTACACTATTACTGGTGCTGGCCTGCTAGGAATAGTAAAGTACGTGGAACATTGAGGGTGGGGTGGTGAGCACCTTTAATTTGGGTCCAAATATGTCATCTAATTAGGTTTTTGTGACAAATGACAGATTACTACCTTTAGGCAATGTTAAACATAAAAAACCCACTTGCCATGGATTAATCTGGACTTAAAAAGCATAGCCCTAGGTAGGGTTCTGGAGGGGTACATCCTGCTTAATAGTTGGTGATGGCACTCCAACTCCCTGAAGTACCACCACAAGGCAGATGGACCCCTATCTAAATTGCACTTCCTCCATAAGTAATAACTAATAATGCTAACCCCAGCATGCCCCCCCGATCGGGGGGAGCTTGGCAGGTGAGAGCCTAGTATACCCTGCCCAACGAAACTTGAGGACTTCCAATTCCCCACAAATCAAGGACACTAGCAGTCAATCAGAATAAAAGTAAATGGGAGGAAGGCAAGTCCTTCCCATTTTCATAGCCAATCATCTGCCTTCCATAGTCCCCCAAATTCTTGCCTGAAACTTCTGTAACATGTTGCAAACCTCACATCCTAATGTAACTCAAAGTGTAAGACAAACCATAGCCCCATATCTTGAATAAATCCCCTACATGTCTCTTAAATGTCTCCTGTTAAACGTCTCCTTCAGCCTGTACTGCACCATTCTTCCTGCCACATCATTCTTCCTGTTTATGCACTGCTATCATCCTTAATTAAGGTTTACTGAACCTGTTGACTACATTTTACTTCAACTCTGGGTTCAATAGGTTGTGATAACAGTTCTCTTCTACCCGATTGTTCCCTATTTATAACTTTCTGTTTGCGTTTATTTTTATACCTCTGTCTCTTAGTATGTTTTTATACCGTTTGTATATTTCCTAATTTTCATTGTTTGGCATTTCTCAGAATGAGCCTGAAATTGGTCCATATGGATCAGTGCTCCACCATGATGGGCAAATTGTAAATAAAACAAAATAATATTTACAAATAAAATAAATACCATCCTCAATTATTCATTTTCTCTTGCTTATGCCTTTCTGACCAACTGCTCCTGTTTAACTTCCCCATAAAGTCCTGTCCCTTTTCCCAACATATTGTCCTGCTTTCTTGTCTTACATGCCTCTTTTATACTCTAAAAAAATAAAAACAAAGAAAAGGCCACTTCCATTACATTTACAGCAGTCACGCTTTCACATGTGTTCAGGATATTATACAAACTAATAGCACTATGACATCATATTACCATGACATAATTAAGTGAAAGAATACCATAATCCTGGTATAATAAAATTGTTTAAATGGTGTTTTCCTTGTACTAAACATTTCTTTTTTCAATGGACAATGCTTCAAAGCTCAAAGCCAAAAGATTTCAGGTAAGGATGAAATGTCCATAACACCTGTCCACGAAAACTGAACTTCTTTAGAACCTTATAGTGAACCCAGTTTATTCCTGAATGAATCAATATTTGAACAACTTCTGATGTCATCATGTAATTAGCTACATGTGTTTGCAACTATTTCAAAGAACCAGTTAACAATTCTTGCCTTTTTGTACGTAGTTCTTAACTTAGGTGGGTCTGTTTGTGTTACCTTATGTAGCTCATAACCTTCAAAAACAAAAAGGGTCAGAAGAGGTTTCATAGACTGATCATGTCTGCTCTGAATTTTTATATTTAAGTAAATACAGACCAAGAACAATGTATGTCCTGCTCCTTACCTCCTCCAACTTCTTCTTATTAAAAAAGAAAAAAAACACAGTTATTTGTATTTTCATGCATAGACAGCAAAGAACATTACCGTGCTTTAACTTGGACCTAATTAAACTTACACATAATCTCATCATAAACTCAGCTTTTTCAGATTTAACAGGCTACAAAATAGGTCCCATTGTTTTGCAATTGGCCTTGCAGATGCTGTTAACATATAGTTTCACTGGCAATATGTGATCAGTTATAATGTCCAGACCTTTGAACCTGCATACCATTTCAGGTTCCGGACCCTGAAGGTTCCACTTCGAGTTAGTGTTGTTTATTCCATTTGACACTATCTCCAAATATGCAAACACACCACGGAAAGGGAGAAAAAAGAAAAAGCAAAAGACCTGTGCTCTGCATTTTCTCTTGACTCTAACATGGCAGTCAACATCAGATCTAGCCAGGGCTGACATTCAAGACATTAGGGAACAAAAACTAGTACTATTCCAGTTATAACATTCTGACCAGCACTTAATTAGACATCAGTAGTAGGTTTCCCAGGTCCATGCCATACATATTAAAAAGTAGAGGCCAAGTACTGACTCCTGTGGAACTCTCTGATGAAGTGTATATGGTTTGGTCTCTTCTCTTTGTGTTCCATGCACCATGCTTAACTATTAAACTACCCAAGAATTACTTTGCTGTACCAGCCCTTTTCTGTTTAATTTGTTGATTGATAATCTGGGATATGAGTATATAATGAAACGTCAAGTAACACAACAATCTATTCATCACATAACTGATCATAAATAATTGATTATAGAAAAGTTTTCTACTGCTCTAATGAATGCACATCCAGCTCCTCCATTCCCCCTGATATTGGGGCTTAGCCCACCAACCCTTTAACTTATATAGGTTCTTGGGTAAGTACTAGGCTATCTGCCCTTACGGGCAATTTTAAGCCTAGCCAGTTTCTCTTTTTGTGCTCACAATAACCTATCCCATTTGATTAAAGACTGTCCTTACTCATCACATGGTCACTGACTCACTAATTATACCCCTAATAAGAGTAACAGGGATCATACCACAGATAATTTGAGGGGACCCATTCATGGGATAAAGCGTTTAGGATACTGTTTTTGACATTCAGTTTCAGACCACAATTTTAACACCGGTTATTTCTTTGAGACAAACCTTCCTGCAGGATGGTTAAGTCATTTACAGATTCAATGACCACCCCTTGCTTAGAGTCATCTGCAAATTTAGTCAGGCAGAGCCCGTTTTCATTTCCATGGTCACACAGTTGTGACTACAATAAAAAAACACTTTGTAATACAGAAATAATCTCAGCATTTCATAAACCTGCCTAGGTCAAAGGTATTAGAATTTGAAGAACAAAACAACTGGTGAGCAGTTGAAAAGTTGCAATGCAATGACACACAAGTGCACGTGCGCATTTGTGCATGCACACACACACACACACACACACACACACACACACACACACACACACACACACACACACACACACACACACACACACATGCGCACACACACATTTATGTCATTCATTCACTGACAGCCCTATTATTCTAATGCAGGATCATGGAAAAGCTGGAGCCTATGCTGGCATGTAACAGGTGCAAAGAACCTGATCCTGAATGGGTTGTGCACTCACTCTCCCACTCTGCACACAAACACCCATGGGCAGTTATGAGGAACATCAAAGTCACCTATGGCACATATTTAGATGTGGGAAGAAACCTGACATCTGGTGAAAACCCGCACAAACATACAGAGGACATGCAGATTCCACACAGAGCATGTCTGTTGAGAATTAAACTGGAGAACCACACAATGTGAGGCATCAGCACTAATTGCCAAGGCACTATGGCAACCACATCTTAATGTTCTTCATGTTTTTTAGGTATACTTACAAGTGTTCCATATTAGATTCTTCAAATAAATAGGGCTACACTCACAAGATGTCAAGCAGCAGAAAGCCAATGACTGTTTATCACAGGAACCGACAGCATTTCTTTTTATTTGTGTGATCACGGAATTGGTACAAATGCATTGAGAGGGCTTACCTCCCATATGGGGGGGGGGGTTGCAGGGATTGTGCCCCTCCCCCTCCACAAATTGCAAAAAAAAAAAGCTTGCAGTTTGAGGGGTTTTTTTGCATTTAAAAATGTCTTTATTTCATCATCAACTCATTTACAATCAGTGCAATCCTCCTGCATGGTGCACAGTGCGGTGCCTTTATACTTTATCTATACTGTCTCTACTTCCTTTCCCTCCCATATTATCTTTATACAGCAGGCATCAGTCTAAGACTGATATTTACAGACATCTTTTTTTTAACGAAAAAAAACAACTTTAATTTGAACAAGTCAGCCCAAGAACCACTATCCCCGTATATACTTTTCCTTTCCATTCTTACTTGCTGCTCCATTTCATTTCAGTAAGTTTACTAGCCCCTGGCTAATGCCGCACCCATAAGACATCCGACACATTGAAAGTGTGAACCACACCAGGGAGTGCACAGGACATACACATTTTGCTTGCATTTTGCTCAAAAGACTGTGTTAATAAAGACATTTGTGAAGGTTATCCACTATTCAGTATATTTAATGTAGCATTCTTTATTCTGGCTGCCTCCAGGGGCTATTTCATTTAGACTCCTGTCTAATGCCCCATCTCACTGTACATTGAAATAAGTGGGAAGTGTGCCTCTCTTTGAGACATATTTCATCACACAGGTGTTCATCTTATAATATATACTAGTAGCTGTATGCATTTAGAGTAAATACTGACTGTCATGGCCAGATGAGTTGCTCTTTTTGTTAGTGCTTCTGATCTGCTTCCTGCTAGTGGTTTGCATACATTTTGGCTCACTTATCACATGTACAGGGAACATATCTCTACCATTATATGTAGTGGATGAATAAATAATTCTATAGTCTGAGCAAGAGAGCATCTTACCTTGTATTGCCACATTGTTCACGACTCACCATACTATGTATGTGCAGACTGACTAGTTCCTACTGTCACAGGAAGTGTCATCCACTTCTCTTTCCCATATCCCATTTTCCAGATGCCTTACCTATCTTTACATTTACAGGCTCAGAGTACCACCCATTCATGCCCATGTAGGTCCTCATTCTTAAAGCACTATCTGTACTCCACTAGAGTTCCACTAAATGTAACAGGATAACCTCAGCACTCAGCATATTCAATAACACACCCTACAAAGTGTTATGAGCTTCTACTTTGTAATACAACAAAAAAACTCCCAAAAGATGCACAGAAAAATGTTTTTTCTTGAAAATAATTACTACGCTTACTACCCTTACACTTCTTAAAAACTAATCATCCTAACTCACAGTATATTGGTCTCACACCAAACTTGCATGAACAGTAATCAAGCCCATCTTTTTTATTTTTTTTTTTACAATTAAATGCTGGTCTCACACCAAAATTCCTCATCACAACTGTACTGAATATAACTTTTATTACAACTTAACTTTGTCTAATTTATCTCCAGCCTTTTTTTGACAATCCCTGCTTATAAACTAGAACACTCAACTGTCCCCCTTCTTTCTCATCACCACTCTCACTTAACTAATCCACTGATACATGACAATTTAGAATAGGTACTGGTACTGAAATGGTACTGGTCCACCTGTTCTTTCTGTCTCCACAATGATTCTTAACAGTAATATATTAAAACTACATTACTAGACAATCACTGTTTCATTCCCTTATGTTTCCACTTCTCCTAGACTTGTACTTTTCCAGTCAGCTCTCTGAACTTACAACATGGTCTGTTCTTTGCATTCATACTACTTCTAGCTGTCCTAATATCATCTTCAATAGATAATGACAAAGATCCCAGTTCAACTCCACATCTCTACAAAATTCCCTCAAACCCCCTTCCATAAATATTTCCTACATAATCACAAAACATTTAATGACTGTTCCATAGCACTTATTAGACATTAAACCTAACCTTATCAATATAATAACTGCCATCTCTTCAGTCTCAAAATCAGTTCTAACAAGCAGTCCTACTAACAGATTTACAATTAATGTATTCCAGTGACATACTCCATATACGTGCTTAACAATTTTGAACTGAATCCCAGACCATAGGACTTAACCAATAATTGTAGCAATACTCATAAACTATTCAGCATCAAAACAGCCATGATTAATCAGGTAGCATGTTAAATAAAGTTGAACAACTCCACACTTTTTCATCTACTCAATCCACAGCCATTTTTGCAGGTACTGAATCCTGGGTAAAACAGGATACGCCTTAACTTCTGCTTCCATATCCCTGGTTACATATATCTGTTCAGTACAAGACCTGACACCAGGGTGGGTGGAGGAACTCTTTTTTTTTTAATTTGAAAGAAATCAAAAATAAAATCCTATGCACAAAACATATCTCAAAACAATTATTATCTAAACTGGTATGCCATAACCATGTGTATTAAAAATTACCACATATACATCAGCAAATCACAATAAATTAATAACTCTACTAAATGATATCATCAAGCAAATTAAGGAATACCAAGATATAACTATTCTTGAAGACTTTAATATCAGCCTTTTAGGCCCCCAAACCACAAAGTGTATGAGACCTTTACCAATCACGGCATTTTTCAAATACAAATAATTCATCTAAGTGTCACAAATCTACATTCTCCATCCTTCCATTCATTATCACAATCTCATCACTTTTACACTAAAAATGGCAAATAAGAACATCCCACCTATTATACCATGACCCCCCCATTAATATTCCAAAATGTGCAAGCTGATTGGCCAGCGTGCACATTGTAAATCGACTTATACTAATGGAAAAAGGTCCGGTCGTCCGGACTTTTTCCATTAGTATAAGTCTCTTTTAAAACACTGTCTCGCTATGTTAAAAGAGTTTAACATAGCGACACAGGTTTAAAAAAAGCAACAGAGATCTCCGTTGCTTTTTTTAAAGCTGTCTTGCTATGTTAAACTCCTTTAACATAGCAACACAGTGTGTAAAAAGCAACGGAGATTTTGCTTTCTCCGTTACTTTTTTTTAAACCTGTCTTGCTATGTTAAATGGGTTTAACATAGCGAGACAGCTTTAAAATAAGCAACGGAGATCTCTGTTGCTTATTTTAAAGCTGTCTCGCTATGTTAAACCCATTTTACATAGCGAGACAGGTTTAAAAAAAAAAAGCAACGGAGAAAGCAAGATCTCCATTGTTTTTTACTGTTTCGCTATGTTAAATGGGTTTAACATAGCGAGACAGCTTTAAAATAAGCAACGGACATCTCGCTTTCTTGCTTTCTCCGTTGCTTTTGGCCACAGCTCTGATGTACTGCGTAGGCGGATACCAGACAGCTGCAGAAGGGCAGCAAAGAGGCATTATACAATGCCATTATTTAAGAAAAGTAATTATTTCTTTTCTTAAATAATGTCATAGTATAATAGCAATAACCCACTTCTGGGTGTGGGTAATGCGGGATTTACCCACGGTTGTCTTTGTTTGGTCCCGAGGGCGACCAAACCACGCCAACCGTGGGTAAATCCTGCATTACCCACACCCAGGCATGGGTTATTGCTATAATATCATATACCCCAAACAAAAACCTCATAAATGTGAAGCTCTGAAATGTGAACTCTAACAAACTGGAACACTATTCTTGCTGACCCAGATCCCAAAACTGTAGTCACCTCCCTCAGAAGCACCTCTTCTGCTTATAAAACAAATAATTCCACACAGTAACCAGACTCCTGAAACCAACTGAAAAACTGGATCACCAAAAAACTCAAAGCCTTCTATTTATCAAAAGATAAATCCTAAGGACAATGGAAAAAGTCCATCATTGGAAAAACATGCCACCTAGACATCTAGCTGAAAAGACACCAGGCATTATCAATTCAGTTTCATACAAGCTACACAAACATCACTCCAAAACAACTAGAAAAAATTCTGGAACTTTGTAAAGCAGACAACTGGTTGAGATTCCCCGAACAAAAAAGACCCTTAATATGAAAATACTCTATCCACATATTCAAACTCCTTAACTCCAGCTGACACTCTAAAAAATTCTTTCATGTTTTCTTACCATTTCTTCATCCGGAACTCTTAGCAATGACCTATCAGATCTGGTATTAGACTATCTTTTTTATTTCAAAATAATAACATAAAAAAAAAAAATTTCAATCATTCTTAGACAAAATGCCTAAATAGTCCACCATAGGAAATGATGGTTTCCGACCCTGGTTTATTATTATGTGCCAGGAATTCATTCTTGCATTCTTCATAGGTTCATAGCTGTATACTAAGCTAATGACCGCTAGGGACCTTATAAGCCTAGCCGCCTAGCCATACAACCAAAATGCGACCCCAAAATTTGATTTATGTGGTGGTGATTTATGGACTGCCTCTGTCCATCAAAGACATAGGAGGCAGACCGGGGTGAATTTCCGATTACCCATCCATTGGTGCAAGATGGGCTTAAAAAGGGATAGACAGGAACTCTGCTCTGAGAAACAGATCCGTCTCTCCAATATGTCCTATTTATGTCACACGCAAACTTAAGGTCTTTTAATTTTGTAGTTCTGATACTCTTTGTTTTGTGGATGTGCAAAAGGTTCATCAAAACAGGGTCCACAGATGCCCTGTATGCATGTATGTATGTAAAGAGATAAGGGTTTGAAGTGATCAGCTTAGGACACTGTGTTTACTTCCTGTATTCTTTTTTGTAAGGAACATTTGTGCACATTCCAGTTGCTGCATGTGTCTGGTCAGGTACATACTGAAGGGGGCATTATAATCTATAATAGGTTGGATGAGGTCCAGGTACAGTGGTATGATGACATCTCTGGACCTAGATGCCATTCCCTTGCTTATAAGTTGAACAACAGAGAAGGATTTTGTTACTATGTTGGACACATGCTGGTCGAATGCTAGGTTACTATCTGCATGAGTTCCCAGATCCATGATTAATGAATCAACTTTTAAGGATGTTTTATTGATGACATAGTTACCCTGGGTGGTAGACTTCCCAAAAGGTACTATAATGCATTTTTTGGTATTGAGTTTTAAGCCACGACTTTGGCACCAAGCATTTGTCTGTATTAGGCCTTCTAGAAGGGTGTTCTCATCTTGCGGGGGATTCATTGACAGATTCCAGTTTGCAATCATCTGTGAACTTGGTCAGCCAAAGGTATTTGACATTGCCTTTGACATCAAAGAAGTAGATGCCAAAGATGAGTGCGTCCAGCACAGAGCCCTTGGTGGGGACTCCACTAGTGAACAGCTTCTTTGTGGAGGTGGCCTTACTGATTTTAACTTCCTGGATCCTATCAGTGAGCCCACTAGCCATCCAGTGTGTTATAAATGGGTTTATACCTAGTTCCATAAGTTTGTTAACAATGCCTGAATGGGGTATTGTAGCAACTGCTTTAGCCAGATCTAGGTAGGCAGTATACACCATTTTCCCCTCATCCATTGCCTTAATGACCTTTACAAATAAGTCCACCAGATTCAGTAAGCATGACCTTCCTTTGACAAAGCCAAATTGGGATGGATCCGGTGTCTGGAGGTCTCCTATGTCCTTACTGACAATTTCCATATTTCTTTCCATGGCTGTGCAAATAAGACTAGTCAGACAAATAGGTCTGTAGTTTCCAGGATTTGTTAAAGGTCCGCCCTTATGAAGAGGGGTGACCATTGCAGTCCTCCATTCATGTGGCGCAAAGCCTGTTTTAAGACTATAGTTAAATAATGACTCCTGAGGTCCTGATAAGTCATATTTTAGACTATTCATGTGGTATCTGGGATGTTATTGGGACCCACCAAGGTCATGTTCTTGGCTTTAGTAACTGTAGCCAATACATGCCTCCTAGTTATAGCTGAGGGCATTTTTGAGGGGATGGTTTGGGGGTGAGAGGAGGGTAAAGTTGGAAATGAATTTGTCTGCTAACAGGTTTGCTATATTGCCAGGCTCAGTGAATGTGGCCCCATTAACTATGAGTAGCACATTGCTGTGTGCTACCCTTGAGGTTTACTTGATGAGAGAGTTTCATTTTTATGGGAATTACCTGTCCTAATTTTTGTCATATTTGTTTTCTTTTGTTGTATATCCTGTTTAATTTGGGATGCCATCAGGGTGGTTGGTTTCCAGGGCTAGTCCTTGACTTGCTTCTGGTAGGTACAGCCTCTATGCAGCCATTGTCATGGTTATGCAGAGTTTCTGAAAGCAATTCAGCATAGGCTGCTGTGCTCTCTGGGTTTGGAGGAGAGTACTGAATTTTGACAGTCCATCACTTAATAAGAGGTAATTTGCCTTGGAATAGCTCCTGTTACTGACTTTAATGGGATTATGGAGCTGATTTTAATTTTGAAGGAGACAGTTTTATGGTCAGACCTTACCAGGAAAGAATGGTGGTGGTGGGGTGCAGCATTCTTTCATATTTGTAAGATCAAGGTCCAGTATGTTGGAGCCTCCAATGGGCATGTTAACTATTTGGTCAAGGGTGTTTGTTGGATGGTAATTGCCAACAGTAGGTCAAAGTATGCATTGTGAGCTTTTTCGGACATGGAGGGTGACCTACAGCTGGCTAGGATAGGGCACAGGATTTTGTTTATGATGATCTGTACATGGAGGAACTCCAGCACATCATCCTGTTTGATCACCCTAGGGGTATGCTTGTTACTTATGCATATTCAGACCCCTCCACCTTTAGCCCTTTTCTATGCAGCTACTGATCTAAAAGTGTGGAAGGCACTGAATACTTGCACTACAAGGTACTCTCAGGAACTTTAAACCATGCCTCTGTAACTGCACAGACATTCTTGAGTGTGGGGTGGGGGGGCTTGGAGGGACTGCATTTTTTGTTTAGGCTACTGGCACTGAGCAGTAACACCTTGAAGTTTGAGTTGATTTTGCTATGTTGGTAAGTTTGTCAATTTGGCATTGCCTAAAAAAGGTACTATGGGGATAGATAGCATTTTATCCAGTAATCAAAAGTCTAGAGAGGAGAGGTGTATACTATCCTTTGGGAAAGCAATGCAGTCTGTAAACCATGTCCTCTCAAGTTGACAAATGTTGCATCCCCTTAGGATGACACCAGAAAGACATCCAGTTGTTGAAATCAACCATTTTTTGCTCATATCGTGGCATTATCTTTGGTGATGGTAATACGCTGATCAATGTTAGGCTCATACCAGCCTGAGACATATAGTCTGAAAGCTCCATAATGTCACTCTTGATATAGTCCAATGAAGTTCATCTCATGTCATTTACACCTATATGGACTATGATGGAATCATGCTGGTACCTGTGATGTAATGACTTGAGTGCATGCATGATTTGGGGGATTCTGGCTCCAGATAAGCAACTAACAGTTATCTTTTCCTTGTTCAGCCTGGTTAGAGGAGCATCAGTATATTTTACAATGGAGTCCCCTATGACGAGTGTCCTGCTTGCCTTAGGGGTCTTGGCCGAGCAGCTTTGGTGACTCTAGATAAACTTGGGCTGATCGCGTGCCCTCGTGGTAGTTACATGACATGTGAATGTTTGTCCTATCCACTTTCAGTGATAATATCTGTGCCTTTCATGATGACCATGGCTAATGGGGAATCAGGGTTTCATTCCAGAGAGGGAGCCTGAGAAATGGCTACCACATCCAAGGAAGAAAGCAGGAGTTCAAATTACTTACTCCCAACTCGGGGAGGTAGCGATGAAAAATAGCAATATAGGACTCTTTTTGAGGTCCTGTAATTGTAATGAGTACACTTTAATTCTTTTAATGAGGATCTATTGGAGAGCAAGTCTGGTACCAGCAGCCATGGTAATTCCAGCTCCAGTAGCATATAATAAAGTTGGTGCAGTTAAAAAAAGCTCATAGTTAGATCTTGGGATTGGGCTGGATGTCTGCTGTGAGGTAGGCTACTGCCTGTCCCAGCCCCTGCCTCTTGGCAATCCCTCAGTGCTCTTAACTGAGTGTCCCAGGGTTCCGAAGCATTTACTTTGCCAAAATGAGTGTGCTCAGCTCAGGCCAGTCACCTGAATACTTCAGCTAGGAATAATGGAATAGGACTCCAACTCTATTTTGTTGTTTTTTGGAACTGGAACAATGATTAAGATGGATGGCCGGGGGGGCATTTGTATTGTGCTAGACAAGTGCAAGACAAATGAAAGTGAAAGCATTTGCCAATAATGTGTTCATTAATCAAAAATGAAAGCCTGAGGTTTGGAGATGATCAGATATTGTCATAATTCCAACCATAAATGATGTGGACTAGTGAGCTGGTGGTGTTATTCCCATGACCCACCAGGATGCTTCTGGGGAACCAAACTGAGAGTGACAGTATGTGTGGTGTTAGGTGTTGTTTTTTCTGAATGCCTTTCGGTTTGCTGAGGCATGACTTTGACAACAGGTGATCTAAGTGATCTTTGTTGTTCAGGAAGTTTGCTTTTAAGTGTCTCAGCATACACTAGTATGCATGGTTTCGACAACCTGATGTGCACTTGTATGTGAGAGTTTAGCCTTCAGTGGATTGTGTAAGTACACCTCTCACACGCTGTGTCTACTTCAACAAGAGGTTGTTAGCAAACATCAGGCAATTATTTCATTCTCTCAAGATGTCCATGTCTACCAAGCTGGCTACAGAGAAGTTAAGACATTGCATAGCCATACTGTCCAAGTCACTCATTTGTGAGCTACAAGGAGGTAGTGTATTGGGGTTAGAAGGCTATTTAGGGTGCTTTATCAGAGGAGACTATGCTAAGCAGTACTAAATTCTACTAACTTTAATGTTTACACAAAACTGAATTCAACTAGATCTGTGGGTATTGCCATTTTACTCCCAACTAGCTGCTCTATGCTTGTTAGCACACAAGGTATTTATGCTATATTGCTGCTTTACAGGGTACAGTTTTATGATCCATTCTTTCTAGATGTTTGCCACTATACAGGGAACTGCTAACTGATGTAAACATGCACACTTTATAGCAGCAGATAAAAAACAGAAACCAAACTAATGAGCCCTTTGACCAATAAAATTACCACACTGTCAGATAGATCAAACACTTCCTGCCACAAAATGAATAAACCTATTCCTCCTAATGTAAAAACACAGTAGAAGAGACCCATAAGTACAATGCTACCACAAACCAAACAATGAGCTGGAAATTCCTTGCTGAAGACAATTTCAATACAGTCTTACACCAGTAACAGTGCAAGGAAGAACAATAACATGTCTCTGCTATTTCTGCTTCTTCAAAATAAATGCTAGAACAATGGAAAACAGCAATGGTTAAACGTATTCGTAATACAACTAAGACATTCAAAGCCAATTAGTTGCACCTAATGTTTATATTCTGAACACCTGGAACAATCTGGGCTTGCAGAAGCACAGAGGCGCCCTTTATACTCTCACAGATGATACACTACAAAATATAAACAAAGGACTTCTAACAGTCATTCTATTCCCAATCTTACAAAGGCTTTTGATTTAGTAGACTAGCCCTCCTAATAAACTCTGTACATAAAGGAGACATCAGTATCCAGGCTTTAACATGGCTAAAATATTTTCTAACAGTGAGGCATTATAAATTACAAATTGCAACAGCTTCTCCCCCTAATTCTACTTCTGAAAGGGATCTTTCTGAGATCAGTGCTCACCTATGTATTATTCTTCCCATTTATTAATAAACTACCTTCAGAGCCCCCTCTCCTCCTCATTATAACACGGTTATTTATGGATCAAATCAATCCTAAGGAATTATAAAAACTAACCTAGACTGTAACCTTCATATGCTCGAAAACTGACTGCAGGAACATCAACTTATTCTCATTATGAGAAAAGACTGGGTCCGAATAGAGAAATGAGAGGGGTACGAACAGAGAGATGATCAGTCAGCAAGCAAGGGGTAGTATTACTGAAATTTAATTCATCCTCAAGTCTTGGGGAGTACCTTCACGAGGTGGACCCTGCTTTCACAAAATCTCACCAAGACAACATTGACAGACTGTATTTATGTAGCAGATATCATGGGCAGAAGTAGGTTAAAAATTAAAGAGAGCTGGGTACACAAGACCCAGGATAAAAAAGTGCCCAATCCTGGTAGGCACACTGGTGCCAGGAATGGAAAAGATGACAGTGTAGAATACTCAAAATAGTGAAACATTCCTACAATGGGGCCAGGCCGAGGGGGAGGATGCCCCCCCCCCCCTGTTGTAGAAGGAAGTTGTAGTCCTCAAAAAACATAAAAACTGATAGGCCAAAGAACAGCCATAAAGATGATAAAGTGGACTATTGAGGATAAGAAAGAAATTATGTATTGTTACTATTATGCAAAAAGCCCAGAATTTCCAGACACAAGATATACAAAATGATTAAGAGAGAAATTAGAGGAAAGAAAAATACTTCCACAAGAAAAACTGTCAGAAGCTTCAAATAAAACATTTTATTCATCAATACAATAGATTTGTGAAAAACAGTATATAACTCAAGAAACTTTGATCTGTTTGGAAAAAGAAGCATCGTAGGAGGTGCAAAACTATAAACAACAAAACCTAGAGCTTTTTGAAAACTATAAAAAAGAAATATGGACATAGGAAAGAAAGACAGATTTGATATAGTACAATATTTATGCAAAGGAGAAAGATGAATTAATCAATATATAAAGAAGGCAGCCCCAAAGATATTTGAAGTGAAATGCAGGTAAAGGCATCAAGATATGGAAAATTTCACAATAAAAAAATAACATCACAAAGAGGGAATATAGAAAAGAAGATTGGTAAAGTACAAGTTAAAAAAATAGAAGTTGAAGTTATAGAGTGCCTGCGAAGTGAAGAATTTAATGTAGAAGGTCTAACACAGATTACATCACAGAATGATGGAGTGGGTCCACAAAGTAAGGAGAAGCAGGAAGATCAGGAGACATCTGAAGAAGAAATATGGACATGGGAAAGAAAAAGAGATTTAATATGGTGTAATATTTATGCAAAGGAGAAAGCAAAACTAACCAATACAAAAGAGCAGCACCAAATATATTTGAAGAGAAATACAGACAAAGGAATCCGGACATGGAAAACTTTTACAATACAAAAAATAAGAAGACAGAGGAAAAGTAAAAAAAGAGATTAGTAATGGAGAAGTTTAAGAAACAGAACCTGAGGTTATGGAGTACCTGCAAAGTGAAGGATTCAGTGTAGAAAATCTAATTCAGAAAGCACCACAACAGGATAAAGCAATGAATATCCAAATTAAGGGGAAATCAGTGGAATGGGAAGCAATTGGTCAGGTCCCATATGAAGATATTTTGGAGCCTTCCACAGGGAACCAGTATAAATGTTCTCTTGAAGCTCGACAGACAGGGGAGGAACAGGAATCTGTGGAAACTCTGATGCAGTCAGTGGTGAGGAGTGATAGGCCAGTGAGTTCCCATATGACTGAGCAACAGATGGCACAGGATGAAATTGAAGAGAATGTGCTGCAGGAAGATGCTACAGAACTTTCTATAGAATGCCTGCAGAAAATGGAAAACAAAAAATGTGCCCTCAATTTAGAAGAAAATAAGGTAAGAGAAGAGCTGCTTGATTTAATAGACACAGACAGACATATTAACACCAATGAAAGAAACAGACTGCAGAAGGTCAATAAAACTCAAACGTCAGAAGTTTGATAAAACAAATGAGCACGGTAATTATAACTTTCCATAGAGATCCATGCAATATAAGAGAAATAAACAGGATATATTACTGTGCAGCTAAATTAATAACTCATAAAGTTCTTCTACAAGAGCATAGGGTAGTAAGGAAAGGAAGGGGAGAAATTGAATACCATCATGTAAGTAACAAATAGAGAAAAATATAAAGCAATTAAGACAAGAAGTGTCACTGTTAGAGAAATATAGAAGAGGGAACAGATCAACAAAAATAATAAGAAAAATAGACGTGATAAAAGCAATGCACAGTATTAGACCAGATCAAAACAGATCAAGATCTATCATGCAATATCACAAATAACAAACTAAAAATCTCAGCACACGCAGAAAAACTTAGATGATATGCAGAAAAATACAAAGGAAAAGTACAAAATAAGCAAATTATTGATGACCCAAAAAAGTTTTATAGAGAATTGGGAAACAAGGTAAAAGGAATTGAAAGACTGCCAAAAAAAGAAGAAATAGATACATTTTAGAGAAGTATCTATGAAGATCCTGTGGAACGTAACAAAGATGCTAAATGAATAGAAGAAATAAAAGAAAGAATAAGAAGTTTAATGGTACATGAAATGAAATGGAATGAAGTAACAGCCAGAGAGATTGAAACAAAGTTAAGAAAAGCCTCTAACTGGAAACCCCAGGCCCAGATGCAGCACCTAACTTCTGGCTAAAAGTATTAACATCTTTCCACAAAGTTTTAGCCATGAGTAAGCACTATCTATATGCGGACCCCAAACAGACACCAACCTGGCTAGCAACAGGAAAAACAATGCTCTTACTTAAGAGTGAACCTGCAAGCTACCCTAAAAATTATACACCAATAACTTGCCTTTCAATGACGTATAAACTATACATGGGAATTGATGCTGACAGATTTCATATCATTTAGAAGAAAACTCAATTATGGCAGTAGAGCAAAGGTCATACGGAACAAAGGATCATTTGTTGTTAAATAAAGTCATAGTAGAGTACTGTAAAAAGGGGAAGAATCTAAGTAAGGCATGGATTGACTACACAAAAGCATTTGATAGTATCCCACATTCATGGATAAAAGAGTGCTTAAAAATGTATAAAATACACCCTGCACTGATTGACTACACTACAGTGACCACGAAACAGTGGCAGACCACTTTGCAATTAAGGCATGATAAAGGGAAAATTATTATCCCAGGGATAAAAATTGAAAGGGGGATATTCCAGGGTGACTCTCTGTCACTACTACTATTCTGTCTTGCCCTTAAACAATTAAATTGTCTACTTAACAGCTTAGGCCATGGTTATAATTTGGCTCCTAGAAAACAACAAAGTGTAAAGACTTCACATTTTCTCTTTGTTGATGATTTAAAACTGTATAGCTCATCAGATGAGGAACTGAAAACACAACTGCAAGTTGTCAAAACTTTTTCAGATGATATAAGAATGTCATCTGGTCTTGATAAATGTGCAAATGCAACCTTTAAAGCAGGAAAACTGCAGCACCAGGAAACATCATTTTGGGACAAGAATGTGATATAAAAGAACTTGAGCAGGAGGGAGTGTATAAATATTTGGGAACTAATGAAGGATCAGCAATAAAACATGACCAAATGCAATGAAACTTAGTAAGGAATACTTTAGAAGACTTAAATTAATCCTGAAAACAGCGCTGAACAAAATCCAAGTTATAAACCAATTTGCTCTTCCTGTTGCAACTTACAGTTTTGGAGTGACTGACTGGCCCAGAAACATACTGGATAGATTACACAGGAAAACAAGAAGGATGCTTCATGCTCACCAAATGATTTATAAAAATCAGTGCATACTAAGATTATATATTCCACATTTCGAAGGAGGGATGTGCCTCCTTCAAATTAATTACATATATAGATCTGCAATCATGGGCCTGCAAACATATCTGCTGGCCTCACAAGACCCAGATGTAGTGAAAGTTTTGAAACATGAGGACAATAAATCTAAGATAACTTCTGTGCTTAATCTCACAGAAGCATGTCGACGTCACGCAGGGATGGAAATAAAACCAGAAGTAGATATAAATCAGGCAGCAACTAAATGTGCCAAAAAACAAAAAGAAAGAATATAATGTTAAGGACCAGATGAGAAGGCAAGAAATGTGAAAAATGCATAAATATAGTTGCAAGTATAGAAAACTTCTGGAAGAACCTCATGTTGATCAGGAACAAACACAGGAATGGTTAAGGAGAGGTGAATTCAAACCAAGAGTTGAAAGGTTAATATTGGCGGCCCAAGATAGTGGGCTGCATACACGTTGGTTTACAAAGTCCATTGAACAAATGCGAAAAACAGACAAATGTAGGTTTTGTAAAACAGAATTGGAAACAGTCGCATTCCTTGCTGCTGGTTGTTACATAGTAATGGCAGAAGGACTGTATAATGAAAGGCATAATAATGTGGCAAGTTTGTTGCACTGGGGATTGTGCAAACATTATGCTACTGAAGTGGTTGAAAAACACTGGAAACATGAGCCACAAAGCATCATAGAAAATGATGAAATTTACATCACATGGGATCATCCATTACCAACAGTTCAAAAAATAGATGCTAGAAAACTGGACATAGTGATCCATGAAAACAAGACAAAAGTAGCATTGATCATTGAAATTGCCACACCCAGTGACTACAGTGTCTTGCATACAGAGAGACATAAAGTCATAAAATACCAGGAACTGCAAGCAGAAATGAGAGCAATGTGGAAGAAAGATACACAGAGAGTCCCAAAAGTAGTAGGAGCAATGGGTCTTATAAAAAAAATCTACAATCGTATTTAGATATGTTACCCATATTTGTAACGTCATACGAATTGCAGAAGGAATCATTACTGGGCACATTGTGGGTGCTGCGAAGAGCATTTCTGTCTGACATCAAAGACTGAAACAATACTAATTTCATCAACTTTACTTTATTTTGACTTAGGAATGGGGTCCATTCCTGTCATGGTATTAGAAACCCAAAAGATTTGGAGAAATTAAAAAAGCCAGAAAAGACCAATATAATGCTACTTAGAATGGCAAAAAGATCATCAAAGTGACAAACAGTCTATTATCAACAAAAATCATGATCTATGAGTAACTGTCAAGTAATATAGATACTTAGGAATATGGCTTGACTCAAACCTCAGCTTCCAATACCACACTCAAGTTTTGAAACATGAAGACAACAAGTCTTAGATGACCTCATTGCTTTGGCAGGAACATCAGCGTCAAAGTGGGAATGGAAACCAAACCAGAAGTAGATAAAAATCAGGCAGCAATTGAATGTGGCAAAAAGCCAAAAGAAATAATATAAGAAGGGTGAGATTAGAAGGCAAGAAATGTGGAAAAGGCATAAATATAGTTACAAGTACAGAAAATTCCTGAAGGAACTGGCTGATCAGGACCTGATGCAGGAATGGTTAAGGAGAGGTGAATTTAAACCAAAAGATGAAAGGTTAATATTGGCAGCCCAGATAGAGGGCTATGTACATGTTGGTTTACAAAGTCAGTTGAACATGTGGGAGAAATGTAGGGTCTATAAAACAACTGAAAACTGTCACACATCTAGTCGCTGGTTGTGATATACTAATGGCAGAAGGACTATATACTAAAAAGTATAATAATTTGGCAAGACTGTTGCATTTGGGGATTGTGTAAACATTACAATATTTAAGTAGCTGAGAAGCATTGAAAACATCAGCCACAAAGTATTACAGAAAATGATAAAGTTTATATCACATGGGATCACCCATTACCAATAGTTCAAAAAATAGACGGGAGAAAACCAGATATACGAGTCCATGAAAAGAAGACAAAATGAATGAAATCAGTGATTACAGTGTCTAATGTACACACAGACACAAAGTCATAAAATAACACGATTTGTAGGCAGAAATGAGGGCAATGCAGAAGAAGGACAACCAGACAGGCCCAATAGTAATAGGAGCAATGGGTCTCATTAAAAAAAGAATGTACGGTCTTATTTAGATACGCTACCAACACAAGTAACTCCGTATGAGTTGCAGAAGAACTCAATTCAGGGCTCATTGTGGGTGCTGCGAAACGCACTTTTGGCTAACATCAAAGAGTGAACAACTGTGCTAATTTCACAAACTTTAATCATACTTTGACTTAGGAATGGGGTCGATTCCCGTCATGGTAAAGACTTGGAGAAATTAAAAAGAGTTAAGTCAAATGTATAGATCATGTTCATTTGTCTCAACTCTATTTGACATAATTACTATGAATTTATGGAATCATTATTTTGCTGAACTTCTATAACCCTGATCAAGTGGATTACTGTTCTGTCCTTGTTAATAAACAAACAACTACACAACTACATTTTATTATAGTATTTAACAATGGCATCACCAGACCAAAGCCAGTGGAATATATAAGTTAGTACTACCACTTTTTGTTAATATCAGTCAATCTGTTGTATATCTAAAACTTATATTTGCAAAAGCCATGACAAAGGCAACATAAATAAGACCGCCTCATCATTTTTGTCCATTTGTGTATATGACGAAACCATTACTGTGATCTTAGAACTGGATGTTGAGGTCAGCTGTGCTAACGTTACATTGTTCCTTTTTCCTGTTTCAGTGTACTAACAACACACTTCTGAGAACAACTGTACTTGCATTTAATTTTGCTAAGTGGGTAGATCCATAACATAATATATTAATGTCGCTGATGCATTCAGCTTTATGCTATGTAAGTAGGAGCTGACAGACTTGACTTTCCCAGAGCTAGGTTTTCCATTGCTCAACTTTTATTATTATGACACGTGCCAGAATTCTTTATAAATAGCAAAAATCAAGTTCATCTGTAATTATGGCTCTACCCCCACATAATTAAAACAAATGCAAAATTGTTATTTATTCTGTTGTTACTGTGCCTGCTTCCTGTCAATGACTCATAACTTATATACTTTATTTTCAAAGGCCTTACCAGCTGTATGGGTCCTTGCTATTATTTTTTTATTTATCTTAATTTCTTTTTTACTTACAGGTAAGGTAAGCTAAACTAGTGAAGCCCTTTTATAGTCCTGACCTCATTATATAAAATATAAAGAAAGAAGTGTGCTTCTAAGTGCACTCCTGGATTTGTATCCTCACTTTTCCTTTCTATTAAGGCCTGCAGGCCATTTCAGATTCTCTTCAGAGGGCCCTTCAGGCAATGAAAGAAGCAAGAGATTAGCCATTAGATCAGAAGAGCTTGCTCTTAGCAACCGCACAAGTGGTACAGCTATCGAATGACAATTGCAATGTAACTGTATTTGTCATATGAAATGTACTTATTAGTGGGAATCATTCTTAACTTTGGAACCAGTATTTCATTTAAGTCCACAGCACAAGCAAGTTTTTATTACTGTGGTCTAAGTAAAAAGAAAGTTTGACACGACAGTTGGCTGTTTTATCCATCCAGCTGCAAATACAAACCTGTACCTTCCCTCTCCCCTTGCGTTCAGCATCTTCTAACATCCATAAGTGCAGTCCACACAAATGTTTATGCATGTACACATATGGGCACGGACACACACAAACACAAATATGTGCACACATGAGCACACATATATGCAAATACACAAACAGGCATACATGGATGCATATATGCCCCTTACACAAAGACAAACACACACACACACACACACACACACACACACACACACACACACACACACACACACACACACATATGGATACATGTATGAGTTCTGAAATAAATACACACACACACACACACACACACACACACACACACACACACACACACACACACACACACACACACACACATAAACACCTTCTTTCTTCTCCTTTATATACATTCCCACAAATGTATATAATCAGAAAGACCCTGTCCCGACCTATGCCATCGACACCAGTGCAACTGAGAGGGGAAACATGCTAGAATTCAATCTTGTTTCATAAGAATTTTTTTTAATACATAATTTAATTAATGCTCCCCTCATGTATTTCTATAGAGGTCACACAGAAAAAAACATTTATACATGTATACACACATGCGCACTTGCACATGTATTCTTTTTCTCTTTCTGCTCCATTCTACTACAAATACACAGATTTGTAAAGTGGGGGAACATGGCTCATGATGGCATTGACAGTTTAACTTATGTATTAAAGATGAATAACAATGATTCTAATTCAGGCTAACAGCAATCACAACAATAAATCCTAAATATGAAGCAGTTTAGAACTAAAAAGGGTATACACATTTTTACAAAACATTTTCTAGTACACAACAGCCATCTCTCAAGAACTGACTCATCAGCATGGCTAGCTAAGACAGAGCAAAGCAGACTGAGAGAGACAAGCAAGTTAGCTGCATACATTCAAAGCACAGATGCGCTCTGCTGCTGCTTCCAGTTACTGGTCCCAGTAAACACAACAAACAGTCTCCCAGGAGTAGTTTTAACATTGGCTGACAGAGGTGAACTACACCAGCCATGCTAGAATACAACTGGCAGTGTTGTCCCCTAAGATCAAGTCTACTGGTACATGGGGTGACCCATAGACAGCTGTGCATTACTTAGTCATTCCACAGCCCAAGAAAGTGAAGAGCTTTTATCAGGGATAGTAGCATGCGTAGCTTTAATGGGATTTAATAGTTAGACTAGTAATTACGTTTTTCTCAGATCTTTTGCATTCAAGACATGTAGTACATATATATAGTTTTATGAAAATAGTGAAATTATGTTATTTAAAATGTGCCAGAGGAAAATGCAGCATTACCTAAGGATGCTAACATGATGATAGGAAAAGTTCATACCAAAGCTAAAACCCAAAACAGGCTAAGAATCAATTAACAGGAAGCAATTTACTGAGTTTACCAGGTGCCATAAGTGGCATGGTTTTAGTTTGCTGAAAGCTGTGCTTCAAGTGATGAAAGTTAAACAAGTTCATAATGGCTCCAAAATCATTTTGCACAATAACATAATGGGAGGAGAAGACCAAACACCATCAGGTTTTCTACATACATAATGACCTAAAGCTCTGACAGAATAGCCTACATCTGAATACGTAAAATTGGAAAACAGTCCAGTAGCAATAAAAACAACCAAAATGATCTGGATGTTATAAAAGTGGCTTAATATTATGTGTTCACAGCTATAAATGTGGCCGCCATTACAGTGTCCTTATCCATACTGTCTAGAATTTGTCAAGTTATGTGTCATGTAGCAGTAGTTGTGTTATGCAAGTGTCAAAACATCATACTGAATAACAAACAGACTGTCTTAACTGACATATTTGTGAAGTTGGCAAATAACAGATGATGTCAGAATCTTTGCAAGGCTAAGAAGTATTAGCATAGGCTTACAGTGAATAGGGAACAAGGCTTTTCCACAATTGGGTGTGAGCATTACATTTATCTCCTTCCAAGTGGGAAAATGTTATATAAGCTCTGCAAGACATTCAGTACATGTGCAAAGGGCCTAGGGTTAAATTAAAGCAGATTTTGAAATATCTGAGATGCAGATGCTTTCCAGCAGGACAATGAGCATCCAAAGAGTCCCGAAGTGAGCAAAGCTGTTTGGAAGTGACTGTATTAAAACAGAAATGGGAGTTAGTTAATAGATCCCTGACTATTCAGTGGAGTACAAGTCAGACTCTCAGACCTGCCAATAAATGCGTTAATTTCTTTCCATAATTTGAAATAATGTACCCACAGCCTTGCTTATGCTGCATAGGGTAGTCAGCCTTGAGTTTCCCGACAGTTTTTATGTAAAGTTGCCAGACAAGGATTAAGCCATCTGTGCATCTTTGAACTTCAGGTCTTCCAAACATAGTAAGTCCATTCTGCCATCTTAAGCAAATGCCAATAGTCACAGAAGAACTGCCTATCCCTTGCCCAGTAACAAATAAGAAAAAGAAAAATACTTTGTCTAGATTTGGGTCTGATCAGGTAAGAGAAAGCAGAAAAAATGGCCTTGGCAATAAAAACAAAATGCTTGTAGTCCATTGAATCAACCTATAGAAGATTATATCATTCCCCAGCATTGCTGAATTAAGTGAAGTATATAACAACTGACAGGGAACCATCACACAGTAAATGACATTAACAGTGATGCCACATATCTCATACTGCCTGTTGTGCTGATAAAATCACAAGTAGGCATGTTACATGTGCTAGGTTTTTTCAAAAGCTAAAAAACATTATTTTTCATATGTGGAGATTTATCTTATCACTAGAAGCACAGAAAGACGTAATATTAAAGTCTCACAGGAGTTGTAAGGTACCTCTTGATAGGCTAAGAGGATAGCTTGCTACACAAGCTGAAATCGTAAAACATAAAGGTGATATTTGTCAAAGGGAGATCATGTCTGTTAAACATGGTGGACTTCTTTGAGACAGTCACCAAGGCCCTGGACAAGGGGAAATCTGTGCATAAAGCTTACCTAGACTTAGCCAAGGTTTTTGACACTATTCCCCCTTCAGGCATCATTGACAAACTCACCCAGCTAGGTATCAACCCTTATATCCTTAAATGGGTCACTAACAGGCTCACTGATAGAACCCATATAGTCAAAATAGGGGAATCCACCTCCAACAGCAGACCTGTAACCAGTAATGTTTCACAGGGATCAGTCATGGAACCTCTACTGTTTGGAATCTATTTCTCTGAAGTACAAGCAAAAACTAAAGGTCTGTGGCTGACAAAGTTTGCTGATGACTGCAAATTGGGAGAGGTCATAGAATCTCCAAATGATGTCAACATCTTACAAGAGGGTCTTACACAAACAAATGATTGGTGACAAAATCATGGCCTTAGACTCAATGCAAAAAAATGTATTATCATCCCTTTCAGTAAGAGTGATGTTCCTGCTAACTACCACATCAGTAGTAACGCCCTAAGTATGCACTCAGTGGTGAGAGACCTGGGCACACAGGTTGACAGCAACCTTACCTTTGATCACCATGTCTCCACAGTAGTAAGAAGGGTTCTCTGTATCGCTCATCTCATAAGTAAGGGCATTGCCTCCAGAAAAAAAGAAGTTAAAACCTTGCTGTACTCTTCCCTCATCAGGCCAATAATTGTGTACAACGTCCCTTTTCATATGTACCTTTCCAAGCACCTGCAGCAATTGGAGAGATCACAGAGGTTCCTGACAAAGAAAATTCAAGGTCTTCAGCATCTGTCCTATGTGGATCATCTGAAATCACTGTCACTTTATTCTGTTTCATACAGAGTACTCAGAGGCGATCTCTGCCTTACATATAAGGCAAGCTCTGACCCTGCTTTATTGGAAATGCTGCATATCCGCAAGTCAAATGCTAAACAGGTTACTCGCTCTAAAGACCTTAATCTGGTATGTAACACTAATGGAACCTGTTGGAGGGACAGATTTCTCTCTCAGAGGTTACCACACCTTTGGAACAGACTCCCACTTCATGTCAAACAGAGCACCTCATTGGCCCTCTTCAAACGCAATCTGGATGATTGGATGGATGACCACAAATTCACCCCAGGGGGTCCACCTGTGTCTTTCTTGGACAGAGGCAATAGGTGCTGATCGTGGAAATAAGGGTAGAACTTGGATAGGCTTGTATGGGTCCTAGGCCCATTAGCCTAGAAACTTCCTATGATCCTATAATCCTATATTTACTGTAACTCATCATGATACCAGTGTGGCCACCAAAATAACTTTTACCCCCTGGCCATTAAGAGGTCCATTCATTCAGTGACTTGCAGACCCACTAATTAAGCACTGCACTTCATGCCTGTCACTCCTGTAGAAGCGTTTTATGGAAACGACAAGAAGAAAATGGGATGCCTGGTTTTAGCCATGATTCCAAGAGGCTTAGGGCATCCTACTCATCCAAGTTTAATCAGATATCCAAATCATGTATTTTATTGAAAAAGTAGCTTCACCAAAATGTACCAATTTCATGCCATGCAGGGTGAAATCGCAAGTAAAGAAGGAAAGCCAAGGTTAGCTTGAACATCATCAGTTAACTGCAGTTTGGGAAGTAACAGAGAAAAGTGATGTAACAGTGAAATTAGATGATACAGTAAATAAACCCAAATCAATCGAGCAAAGAACGGACCAAGAAAAATGTTAAAGCCACTGAGCAGAGCCAACAGAGCTTTGTAAATCCAAACTTTGAAACTTTTATTGCACACAGAAACAGAAACAAGTAGAACAAGTGCTTTTGCTCGGATATTCCGAGCTTTATCAAGTTAACATCTCAATGTGTAGCAACTGCTTAAATAGTTGCACTAATAAATTGATCAGTCAATTAAATAATCAATTAAATACATTTAAATCAATTAAGATCTTCCTTAAACTCTTGTAGTTCTGACCAGTCAAAATGACTAATAATACTTGTTTTTTAAAACTCATGATCGTAATACATAAAAAATAGGCATGTCCAGAATATAAAATGCAGCTCCTAGCATTCATCAAGTGCAGTATAACCAATACAACACAATAAATTAAAATTATTAATTATAATATTTGAGTATATTTGAATATTTGAATATTGAGTTGATGAACATTGTGTTGGATAACAACTTTGTTTTTTTCAATGGAGAGCGTTTTAAGCAACGTAGGGGGGGTTGCCATGGGAGCGCCATGTGCAACCATCTATGCTAATGTGGTTCTCCACAGATGGGAACACATGCATGTTTTCAAGCCTCCTTGGGAACAACATTTGTTGTTTTATAGGAGGTTCTTGGATGATATATGCATTTTGTGGGATGGGACGCATGTGTATACTCACTCCACGTGGTCATACTTATAGGTTCATAGGTTGGTACTAGGCTATTGGCCCTAGGGCCTATGCAAGCCTAGCCATAACAATTCCCTGGATATTTCTTCCCACAATATTTACTTCTCTGGACCCCTGTCTAGCAGGGCGACTGACATGATCCTGGGGTGAATTTCCTATCTCCCATCCAATCATTAAGGTTCCTTTTGAAGAGGGCCAGTGAGGCACTCTGCTTGACATGTATGGGCAATCTATTCCAGAGTATGGGGAGTCTCTGGGTCAGGAACCTATCCCTCCAGCATGTTTTGTTCATTGTGATGACAAGGTTTAGATTCCCGGAGCATGTGGCTCTGAGGGATTGGGATTTCTTTAAGTGGAGCATGTCCAACAGCTTAGGGTTTGACATGGCCTTGTATGTTAAGCAGAGATCGCCTCTGAGTAGACAATATGCCACAGAGTATAGCTGGAGTTTTTTTAGACAGTCAGCATATGGCATCTGCTTTAGGCCTGTGATTCTTTTAGTGAGGTATTTCTGTGTCCTTTCCAGCTGTTGCAGATGTCTTGTGAGGTACATACCAAACGGGGCATTATACTCTATAACGGGTCTAATGAGGGATGAGTACAGTGGGACAATGACCTCCTTTTTTTCTGGATGAAAAGCCCTTAGTGATTAGGTGTGCCACATAGAAGGAGTTCCTGACTGTTGTAGCGATGTGGTTATTGAAAGTGAGACCACTGTCCACCTGTGTCCCTAAGTCTCTCATCACACTTTCAATGTTTAGTGTCCTGCCACCTATGTGGTAATTCATGGGTACATGTTTTTTTCCAAAGGGGATAACTACACATTTCTTGGCATTAAGCTTGAGCCCATGGCTCTGGCACCAGGTATCTTTTTCTGTAAGGCCCTTTTGTAGAATATCCACATGATTTGGGGATTCAGTAATGGCTCCCAGTTTGCAGTCATCTGCGAACTTTGTTAGCCTGAGTCCCTTAGTGTTGGCCTGTACTTCAGAGAAGTAGATGCCAAACAAGAGTGGTCCCAGGACTGAACCCTGAGGTACTCCACTTGTCACTTGTCTGGAGCTCGATTTAGAGTTGGCTACTTTTACAGTCTGGGTGTTGAAGGCCTTGGCAAGGTCCAGATAAGCTGTGTGGACTGCCTTACCCTCGTCCACAGCTCTGGAGACTGATTTGAAGAAGTCAATCAGATTCAGGAGACAAGATCGGCCCTTCACAAACCTCACAAACCCAAACTGGGTGGGGTCCAGTGTTTGAAGGTTGCCAATGTCTTTGTTTATAAGTTCCATGACAATGCGTTCCATGCCCTTGCAGATCAGGCTTGTCAGACTGATGGGACTGTAGTTCCCGTGATCCGTGGTGGATCCTCCCTTGTGGAGTGGGATAACTGTAGCTGTGTGTGACTCAGTGGGCACGAAGCCTGAGGTGAGGCTATGATTAAACATGACACTTAGGTGAGGTGCCAGTTCATTTTGTAGTTCATGTAGTACACAGCCTGGGATGTCATCTGGTCCCATGGATGCTGTATTCTTAGCTTTGGAGAGTGTGGTTTCTACCTGTGTGGCCGTGATTACCGGAATTTGGCAATCTTTGGTATTGAGATGGGCCCTTTAGGGGGTGAGAGGGGGGTGAAGTTGGCACTAAATCAATCTGCCAGGATATTGGCAATATCCTTGGGATCAGTATATTTAATGCCATTCTGTTGTAGCTCAGAGCAGATCTGAGCATTGCCATTTAGATTCTTGACATAACTATAGAATGCCTTGTGGTTATCTTTGGCAATTTTATTTTCGTAACTAGCTTTTGAGGATTTTATGAGGGATTTCAGCTTCTTACTGAGGCTGGTGAGGGAGTTTTTTGCATCCTGGGATTTTCCTCTTTTCTGCAACAGTTTCTTCCTTCTGTTGTATAGTTTGTTTATAGCAGGGGACCACCAGATTGGCTTCCTTTTTTTGGAGAAGAGCATCTTGGTTCTATTTGGGATGGCATGATTCATGCAAGAGTGGATGCGCTTGTACAGTGCCTTAGTGTTGGATTCTGCAATCAAACTTCTAGATCCCGTCTGCGTGGGTGTCATGAAGTTTGTCTCTTCTGACTTCAGGAGCATGAAGTTGGCTTTGGAGAAATTTTTAAGGAGGTTTCCTTACTGGGGGGTGGGGGTGGGATGTGGATGTCAAGGGTGATTTGCTTATGGTCAGACCTGACCAATAAGGGGGTGACCACTGGTGTGGATCATCTATCTCCCATGTTGGTAATGACCAGGTCTAGGATATTGGAGCCCCTGGTGGGACAATGGATTAGTTGATCCAGGGTGTTGGAATTTTGAATTCCAAGAACTGTTGGGAAAAGGAGTTGGTACCTGAGTAGTTTTCCCAGTTAATGGCAGGGTAGTTGAAATCACCCAGTATTAGGGTGTTTGGTTGTATCTTAATATTTTCCAGTATGCTTAGAAACGTGTAGTGAGAATCTTGGGGCATAGTGGGGGATCTGTAGCAAGCTACAATTTGGATTGCAGTCTTACCTAGTGTTAGTTGCACCTGGAGAATTTCAGATGCATTGTGTTGGGCAACTAGCCTGGAGGTTATGAGCATCAGAGACCAATCAACTGGAAATAAATGGTAAGAATCCTGACAGGATGGTATGGTACAAGTAGATCGAGACATAAACGCATACTCAAAATGTAAGCCTTAAATGTAGCTCTCAAATCATGTTTTTTTTTTCAGGAGATAACCTCCTTGTACTAAATGACAAGAACTATAGCAAGGTTGGGATGAAGGGGGCAACTGCCCCTGGTTTATGTTGCAAGGGGGGAATGATCAACACTGCAGAAGAAGTACTGTTTTGTCCCATCCAGGAGTGTATGTAACCATTGAAGCAATCATGAACTGTAATAGCACCTTAAATGGCATTCACTGATTGGTGCTGTACCTGTAAAGTGGTGTACTCTGCACACCATAATAGTTTCTGATTGGTCATTCACTTGCAAGGCTACAAGTAGTGTAAGAAATCATTGTGAATGCTTATATATCATTCAGTTAGTAATAGCACACTTTAGGATGAAACTGTAGAAAGGAGCTAATGCATCTGAATAGCTCTTTGCAATAATTTAGGTATCTGACACAGTGTATGAAGGTGTGGTGTGAAGGGTGTGGTACAGTGGAAACTAGTATGGTGGCTATATATGTAACAGCTCCTTGCTTAGTATGAAAACCTGCTCTTTATTCTTATCGCTGCATAAATACTTTTATTTTAATCTTTAGCTTGGCTGAAGGAGTGCCAATTGGCAGCACTGCCCAGGGTGCTGACTGATCCAGCTGCAGGTCTGCCTTAAATTAGAGACTTTACCTCTGCCACAGCACCCAGACCTTTAATTTTGAACTTAATGATAGCACACCCTGAAAGTAAATGATAAAGACCTGAAATGCCATATTCAATGTTTACATTTTGAGATATGGCTTGGCAACAAATTTTTTAAACCATAGCACAAATTATTATTAAAAATTGTTATTATTAAAAATTGTAAAAACAATGGATAGAACAGGCTTACAAATGTAAACATGATAATAGCTGTCATGGTGAAAACAGCAAAAGATTCATTAAATTTGCATATATCACTATGGAAGAAATAAAACAAGCCTTCATACTAAACAGGTATAAGAGCTCTGAGACACTATCAAATAATCACATTACTACGTGCCACACTGTAGTAAATAAATGCTACCACCCCCATCTTCATTTGCTAAAGTGAAGGCAATGTTTACTGCTGGTCCTGGTTTAATGTTTATTCATTTTTGTACTGCTGAATACTGTTGAGGAGGATGTACCCACTTATAGATACATAGTTATTGCTCATCTAAAGTAATAATGGGATAATGGAGAGTTAAATGGATTACATTTTAGTTGACATCCATGATTCTACAATGTGAATGCTATCACAAACACTATAATGAGGCAAGCAGGCAGGCTGCCACACTTCACTGAATCATAGCATCCTGCTATATTCAGTGTGTAGTTCTGTCTCTCAGACCACCTAGTTAAGTATTCAGGTATTGGCATGCAGGAAGTGCTGATTTATAAGTTGTAAAATGTGAGGATTAGTGTATAAACTGAAGTGATAAGGGGGCTGCTGGTGAGCTGTAAACATAGCAGGTAATATAATGAACTCACTGCCCTCCCATGACAACCTGAGGGATAAGTGAAGACTACAGAGCTACACATCAGCTTGAATTATATGCACATTATCAGACCGAGTAGTGACAGACGAGTGGGACTGTATATCTCGATAAATTACAAGAGCAATGACACAGATGGGGAGGGGTTTGTGTGAGGCAATGGCAAGAGCTAAAACCAAAAAAACGACATGTAGAGGGAGTCAGAAGTCAGTGAGCAGAGTGGTTTGATTTTCATAAAGAAGAATGTATTCCACAGATCAAAGCCCATCTTTGACATTAGACAGCATTTTCTGTATGGGATGTGTGAACAAAATGCCCTTTACAGTTTGTGAACTTTAAATGGCACACCAAGCACATCCGAACAGCTGTTAAATGCATGGCTACATTGCACAGACTGCTGCTCTGTAGAATACATCCGTACTTTACAGAACTCTACAGAGGGGAGAATTCATTACTGCACTGATATGCACTACTGTATTTGCATTTGATTGTGGATAAGATCCAGGTCATTAACTTTTCAGAGAGAAATTAATCACGTCACCTAAGTGCACTTTATACTTTGTCTGTGTCCAAAAGCCAGTACATTAATTTTCGAGAAGATTGTGCAGTACTGCTAAGCTAGAAAAGCATTGTATTGTTAGCACAGATTAACATGCTTCTGATAGGTTTTATATCTCCGATGGTATTCCATTATTTAGCATCACACAAGACATATGGCCAGTGCTGTATAGTCTGTGGTATAATATCTGTTGTTTTCTAAAATGATTTCAGGTAAAGGGCAGTGAACTTAAAAGGAAGGTTGAAGTCCTGTCCCCAGAAACTAGTAAAGTAACCTTACATCACCATTAGCTCCTTATGTCACCATTAAATGACCAAACTGTCTTTTGTTTAATATTTCTTCTTTATCTTGGAGCTTTGGCCATCTTACCAATCCATTTATTTTCCCTTAGTTATTCATCACTGGCTCTCCCAGCTCCAGCAACAAGAAGCTTATGTTTCATAAACTCACATTTGCTGAATTTCTAACTTTTTTCTTTTCCACTTTACCACATATTAGTAATGTCAGCAATGCATGCTGTATTCCTCCTCAGAAGTAGCAATCTTTCAGATTTATAAACTTACTCAAAGTTTAAGAAACACATATACTTGTGTGCCTGTGTGTTTGTATGTATGTGTGCATATGTATATGTGTTTCCATCTATGAGTGTGTATATATGTACGTGTTTCCATTTCTGTGTGTGCATGTATGTACACGTGTTTCCATCTGTGAGTATGCACTTATGTACACTTGTTGTCATCTGTGAGTGTGCGTGTATGTCCATGTGTTTCCGTCTGTATGCGCATGCATATGGACATGTGTTGCCATCTGTGTGTGTGTGTGTGTGTGTGTGTGTGTGCAAATGTACTTATGTTTACACGTGCTTGTGTGTACATGCATTTCTGGTTTTATGCTAACTGTTCTGTTTAAGCCAGGACTCTGATTCACATTCAGATGCATTATCCACTCATATTCATATAATTCCAAAGAATTATTCAGATCGCCACCCTTTATTCTTTTGCTGTGTATCTATAACTCTAAACAGGAATCTATGGGTCACACCCTTCTCTATCATATGTTTAGCCCGAGCATTACTGATGACTTTTCTTCTTATCTCAGACAATATCAATATGAATATTTATGAACTACTGGTTAATATTTATATTAAAACAGAACTTTTTGTGTGAATATGAGTCGATAATACGTTGGGATATGGACCGGAGTCCTGGCTTAAACACAACAGTTAGCATAAAACCACTTCTGAAAAAGAAACAAATGATGTTGAAATGATAACATTTCTTTATGCATTTCTTTTATATATACAGTCGATATAAAAAGTTTACACACCCCTGTTAAAATGCTAGGTTTTTGTGATATAAAAAATGAAAACTTTCCCTACCCTTAATGTGACCTATAACCTGTACAATTCAATTGAAAAACAAACAAATCTGTTAGGGGAAAAAATATAAAAAATAAAAAAATGTACAATAAGCTAGTTGCGAAAGTGTGCACACCCTCAAACTAATACTTTGTTGTGTGTGCACACCCTTAAACTAATACTTTGTTGAAGCACCTTTTGATTTAATTACAACATTCAGTCTTCTTGGGTACACACCTGCCATCAATTAAAGATACTCTGATTAACCCCAAATAAAGTTCAGCTGTCCTAGAAGGGTTTTCCTGACATTTACTCAGTTGCCTGCTACAGCAAAAGTCATGGCTCACAGAGACCTTACAAAGCATCAGAGGGATCTCATTGTTGAAAGGTATCAGTCAGGAGAAGGGTATAACAAATTTCCTCAGCATTGGATATACCATGGAACACCATGAAGACAGTCATTAAAAAGTGGAGAAAAAATGGGACAACAGTGACCTTGCAAAGAACTGGATGTCCCTCCAAAACTGATGAAAAGACAAGATAAAAATTGGGTCAGTAAGGTTTCCAAGAGACCTACAGTAACACTGAAGGACCTGCAGGAATTTCTGGCAAGTGCTGGTTGTGTACTACATGTGACAACAATCTCCCATATCCTCCATATGTCTGGACTATGGGGTAGGGTTGCAAGATGGAAGCCTTTTTTTACACAGAAAAACATCCAGGTCCAGCTAAAATTTGCAAAACAATACATCAGGTCTCCCAAAAGCATGTGGGAAAATGTGTTATGGTCTGATGAGAATAAGGTTGAACTTTCTGGCCACAATTCCAAAAGGTACATTTGGCGCAAAAACAACACTTCGCATCACCAAAAGAACACCATTCACACGGTGAAGCATGGTGGTGGCAGTATCATGCTTTGGGATTGTTTTTCTTCAGCTGGAACTGAGGCTTTAGTCAAGATGGAGGGAATTATGAACAGTTCCAAATACCAGTCACTTTTGGCCCAAAACCTTCAGGCATCTGCTGGAAAGCTGAAGATATAGAGGAATTTCACCTTTCAACATGACAATGACCTCAAGCATACATCCAAATCAACAGAAAATGACTTCTCTAGAAGAAAATTAAAGTTTTGGAATGGCCCAGCCAGAACCCAGACCTAAATCTAATAGAGAATATGTGGAGTGACCTGAAGAGGGATTGTGCACAAGCGATGCCTTCGCAATCTGACAGATTTGGAGCGCTTTTGCAAGGAAGAGTAGACAAATATTGCCAAGTCAAGATGTGCCATGCTGATAGACTCCTACCCAAGAAGACTGAATGCTGTAATTAAATCAAAAGGTGCTTCAACAACGTATTAGTTTAAGGGTGTGCACACATAACAAAGTATTAGTTTAAGGGTGTGTACACTTATGCAACCAACGTATTGTACATTTTTTTATTTTTTTGTATTTTTTCCCCTAACCAATTTGTTTGTTTTTCAATTGAATTGTACAGGTTATAGGTCACATTAAAGGTGGGAAAAGTTTTGAAATGATTTATTGTGATCTCATTTTTTATATCACAAAAACCTGGCATTTTAATAGGGGTGTGTAAACTTTTTATATCCACTGTATCTTAGATATGGTTTTAAATGTAAAGTTTTTATGAAATTGTCTTTATAAAATTGACTTGTGTCTTTTAGAGTTTACCTATGACTAAATTACTACTAATTAGAATGAACATTTGATAGGGCTGTGTCAGAATGATGTTTTATTTAAATGTTATGATGCTTTTTAGTTAATAAACACAGAGGAAGGGTTGTTACCCGAAAACTTTGTGGATTATTTGGAATAAACTACGATTTTTACTTTTACTTCTCTGCGTGTCCACTTTTTTTTTACATTTTCTTCTGTTCTCCTGTGCAGTTTACCATAGTGCTGGTTTGGTTTATTTGATTTTGTACTGTTTTTCCTTTACCTGCCTGGGTGCAGAGTAAATGGCTCATGTGACACAGTCCGTTTTCTGATAAATAGCATGAATGCAAACAGTAATTTGGTGCCTTCTGATCGCTCACTTCAAAAATTATTACGGGTTAATTATAATCCGTTGCTTATACAGACTAATGATACACTGTCAGAGCTGCCAAAAGCAAATAAACAAGATCGGGATGCATTTGGCCAACACTTACAGAAACTTGAAAAGCTTGTACAAGCATTTAAAAGGTTATAGTGGCAAAGACTTGTTATTTCTACTTATTTGGAACTAGGCATAGTAACACGGGGGTTACGGATCCTAAAAATGCCTTCATATAGGAATTATTTCCCTGAATTGCTTGCCAAATGGCAATAATTAAACCTTAGACTAAATGCGGATTATATGAAATGAATGAATGACTTTTTTTATAGCATTAAGCTTAGTCTGCAAGATGGCATTATTAAACTAAAGAATGAACTGGTGGAAATGCCTGTATATAAAGAAAGATCTTCCATATTTAATGAAATGTTGGAACGTTCCACTAACTTTGATAAAAACTGATGGCACCAAAAGAACATAAGCTGAAATGTGATTTGGATGACTATAGGAATGGTAATATATTCTCCTGGCCAAGGGTATGCTCTAAAGATATTACTGAATGAAGGGGCATATCTATAGCTAGTGCATCTCAGTCATTAGATATACTAGATACTTTTACAGTTAATGAAATTAATAATAGCTTAATGAGTGAACAGATTGCTAAAAATCTAAATGCTACAACTAAAGAGCAATTGATACACACTGCTCCAATTGATGCTGCTGCCATAGAACCCTGTCCTGGTCTATCCAGTGGTATGATCCAACAACAGGAGGTTTTTCAGAATTCACCAAAGCCAATAGCATTAAAACTACTGGAAGTAATAACAATGGAAAAGAAAGAGAAGTTGAGGGGCAGATCAGCAAGCCGGAAAAGAACAGGAAGAAGATGGCAAAGCATGGGTCCGATAACTTGCAGCAGGGCAAGCAGCCAGAACAATTGAAAAGTTCCTCTGCTGTGAACTTATCTAATTTGGAGCTGACTATAAATGATATTAATCGCAATAAAGGACTACAATTTATGCCAAGTAATAGTGACACTATGGTTAATGCTATTACGGATTTAAAGTTATTTGTGAGGAATGCTAGTCTTAAAATTATTTATAAGGATGCCTATACACCATCAACACAGGTATGTAAAAAATCTAGTTTTATACCTGTTAATTGTCCAACTTTAAATGCCTTTTCTGACACTTGTGAACGTGACATTCGTGCTTTATATGCCAGTAGGGATGGCTATAAATACTATAATTTAACATTCGATGAATATGAGGCACTAAAGATATTGGAAAATAATACTGAGATATTAATTAAACAGGCCGATAAAGGGGGTGCTACTGTTATTCTTAATACAACTGATTATATATGGCTTATGCAAGATTTAATAAATGATAGGATGGCTTTCATTGAAATTAATGTGGCTGAAGTTTCTAGATTGATGAGTAATATTAATATGAATATTTATGAACTACAGGTTAATAATGATATTAATACAGAGCTTTTTAATTATTTTAATGTTCCCTGTCCAAGAACATCTATCATAAATGGCTTATCAAAAATACATAAGGATATACGTAACCCACCCATGAGAACTATTGTGTCTGGGACTGTGTGAGTTATGGAACCTATCTCAAGATATTTACAAAATGTGGTTAAAAAATATGTGTACAAAATAAGGAAGATACCAAGGATTTTTTTATGCCAGTTATCTGCGTGTTATGATCTGTATAAGGATTCAAATCTTTCTTTACTGTTATTCCCATAGAGTTTGGCATTGATGCTGTAGGTGATTTTTTATGTATAAATAAAAAATATACATGGTAGGGAAATTGAAACACTTTATACTTTACTTGAGACTGTGCTAAGAAATAATGTATTTATTTTGCAGGGATCTATCACCAAGTTAATGGTGTTGCTATGGTAACACCTATAGCTAATGCATATGCAAATATTGCGGTATCTAAATGGGAAGAAAAATATATATACAATGGTCCATCTCAGTATAAGGACAAGATGCCCTTTTTTAAACGTTGTGTGGATGACATTTTTTAATATGGGATGGTGAAAGCTCTTATTTGGAGCAATTTATTGAATATTTAAACCATACCACTGATTTTTTTAAATTTTCAGCAACATATTCCTTTGTTAAAATTTATTATTTGGATGTTAGTTTGGTTAAAGATGAATATAACCGGATTGATACTCATATTGTTAAGAAGGATATATATAAAAATAGATATACCCATAGAAACAGCATGCATGCTCCGCATACATTTAAGGGTATCGTTAAAAGCCAGTTCTTAAGAATAAGTCGATTAACTACTGATGATAGTAAGAGTAATGATGAGTTAGATAATATGATGCAGGAGATTTAAACAACAGGAATATGAAAATGATTTACTACAGGATGCAAGAAATGAGATTTCCCATAAAAGGAATAATGAGGCACAACCATGTTTTGGTCAAAAATATATGATTGTTCCTAATAATGATAATGGAAATAGAGAACCATGAGTATGTTATGTCACAACATATAGTAGGAGATTCTTTGGTATAAGAGATATTCTAATGAAAAACTGGGGATACTCATAGTTATGCTTGAATTGGCTAACATAGTAGGACAGAAACCCTCTTTTGCTTATAAAAGATGTTGTAATCTAAAACACATGTTATGTTATAAGGATCTATCTACTAAACCCACTAGATATATGTTGAAACCTGGAACATTTCCATGTCATAATTGCACATGCTGCAATGATATCATTAGTGATCATGAGTTCATACATCCCATTATTGATAAGTGATTTATATTTAAATGCCATGCCACGTGTAATATTTCTAATATAGTTCATTTAGCAAGCTGTACTGAGTGCCTTGCCTTTTATGCTGGCAAGAGTACTAGTAAGCTAATAGAAAGAATTATAGAACATAAGTCTGAAATAAGAAGAAAAGTCATCAGTAATGCTCTGGCTAAACATATGATAAAGAAGGGTGTGACCCATAGATTCCTATTTAGAGTTATAGATACACGGCAAAAGAATAAGAGGGGTGGCGATTTGAATAATTCTTTGGAATTATGTAAATATGCGTGGATAATACGTTTGAATGCAAATCAGAGTCCTGGCTTAAATACAACAGTTAGCATAAAACCTGTTCAGAAAAAGAAACAAATGATGTTGAAATTATAACATTTCTTTATGCATTTATTTTATAAGTCTTAGATATGGTTTTAAATGTAAAGTTTTTACGAAATTGTCTTTATAAAATTGTCCTTGTGTCTTTTAGAGTTTACCTTTGGCTAAATTACTACTAATTAGGTGGAACATTTGATTGGGCTGTGTTAGAATGATGGTTTTATTTAAATGGTATAATGCTTTTTAGTCACTATACACCCTGAGGAAGGGTTGTTACCCAAAAGCTTTGTGGATTATTTGGAATAAACTACGTTTTTTACTTTTACTTCTCTGCGTGTCCACTTTGTGGAGTTCCTTTTTTTTTTAAAAACACAAGTACTCTTACTGAACATAGTTAGATGGTTATTGTTAGCAGAGTGATTTAGTGAGCAGCACCACCTTGTCCTTTCCATGAAGGACATATGTGCCACCTCAGAGGTGACTTTACAATCACCCAACCAGTTGTCAGGGTTGTGCTTGCACAGTGCAATTGAGGAGCACTGCTTCACGCACAGTAGAAGTCTATTACAGAGGCTGGGGATATATCTGTGTCCCCAGCATGTTCTATTTATGTCACAGGCTAGGATGAAAACCCTGGAGCAAGTTTTTCTTGTCCCATTTGATTTGCAGATATCCAGCATTTCCAGTATGGCAGGGTCTGAGACTGCTCTGTAGGCCAGGCATAGTTCAACTCTCAACAGCCTGCATGATACTGAGTACAGTGACAGGTCTTTTAGTCTTTCCATATATGTCATGTTTGGAGGCCCTGGAGTGTCCCAGTTACAAACCTATGTGTTTTCTCCAATTTCTGTAGGTGTCTGGTGAGGTACAGACAGAAGGGAGTATTGTACTCAATTAGTGGTCTGATAAGGATAGAGTATAGCAGACCTATGACCACCTTGGTCTTGGATGTGATGTCCATATGTATGAAATGCGCAATTAAGAAAGTGTGTCTCACCACTATGGACGCATAGTGATGGAAGTGCAAATTGCTATCAACATGTGTTCTCAAGTCTCACAACACTGTGTTTGAGCTTATAGGGTGCTATGTGTATCATAATTAGCACGGCTATATCATTTCTGAACTGGGCAATGAAGCATTGTTTGCTTTAAGGTTCAGTCCATGAGTTTGGCACCAATCATTTGTCTGTGTCAGCCCTTCTGCAATATGTTATCATCATTGGTGGACTCTATTTGACTGTGTCCAGTTAACAGTCATCTGCAAAATTGGTAAACCACAGGCCATCTACTGTTGCCTGCACTTCAGGGAAGTAGTTTCCACACAGCTGAGGGCCCAGCACAGATCCTTGTGGTATTCCACTGATAAGCGGGCTAGTGTTGGAGGTGCAGTCCCCAACTTTGAGAGTGTGTGTTCTGTTGGTGAGTCAGTTGGGTATCCATCTAGTACTGTATGGCTTAATTCCCAGATGAGATTCATTATGAGACATTAATGGGGGATAGTGTCAAAAGCCTTGGATAACTCAACATAGGGAATATGTCATGTTATCCCTCATCTAGGTCTTTGGTTTCATTATTAAAGAAGTCCACAATGTTCAATAAGCAAGGTCTACACTTAAGAAAAACAGAATTGGTCAGGTAAAGTGTGTTGAAAGTCACCTATGTCCATGTGGATAAGGCCCATACTGACTCCTTCCCTAGCCTTGCAGATAAGGCATTTTAGGCTTATGGGTCAATAGTTGTTGTTCTGCATCTTACCAGATTGATGTGCATTACATATCACACACATTTGATATTAATTTTTGTAGTGTAGGTGAGATAATGTGTGGAAAAAGTACTGAGACACCAGGGTTGCAGTGCTTGGGGGGTGGTAACACATGGCTCTATTGTAAATATGTGACATATTGATAAAGCCTTCAGTTTGTAATGTTTCCACATGTAGCTTCATGTCATGGACAGGAAATCAACAGTAAACACAGTAACACATAATATTTACTTTTCCATAGCACCAGCAAGCAGTGGTTTGCACAACTCTTGGCAAATTGTATACGCATGTGAGATAACACATGCTTGCACATAGCTAAGCAGTGTGCAAACAGCAGCTGCAGTGCTAAAGTCTGACAGTTAGTATTGAGTCTATGCAACGTATCTGCTACTTAACTGACTCTATGGCATCATGTGTTAATGCATTGATACATCCCTTTTTGGGCCCAGATGGTACTGGGTTCAAATCCAGGTCTAATACATTTAAATACTTTTATTTAAACATCGATAATGCAATGACATGAATTCTTTATAGTAGATATGTTGCTGTGTGTTAGCATAGTGCAGTGGAGTTAAGTGGCATTGTGCAAAGGTAACCGTATCATTTTGCCGCTGCTCACCGTTGCTGCGCATTGGAGCGTGGTGGGCACCTCCATGCAAAAAGGAGCCCAAAAAGAGAGGGGATCTATTATTTTTGCAGCATCTTATGTGTGCTATGTGTGATTCTATTTTTTGACCAGATTAAAATGGTGAAAATGGGGTAGATAGGAAAGTGATGAATTAGGGAGCAAGCAGGGGAAAGAACAAAGGGAATGCAGGACAGGAATGTCCAGGAGGGAGGTAGGAAAGAATCATAGCTATCCATTTCTTTAACAGTGTAAACCGAAAATATGTGCAGAATATTAACTGAATTTGGACTGTCACATCCAGAGAGAGGGATGACCACAACACAATCATGTTGTATAGCCAATTGGACTGAATCAAGAGTGTCAAGAAGACACGTGTGAGAAATGGGGAGGTATATATGGTATAATTTTTTTTTATGGGACAGGTGTACATTTACTTTTTTATTTGAGAGAGAGCAGAATGTTTGCGAAGGGACATAGGTATGCCTGGGCAAGGTAAGTTGGGTTGGTGAGGAAGCAATTGCAGACAAGCAGGACAAGAAAGAGACAGGGGCAGTGATGGACACAAAAGTTTGGGGGACACCATGATTGAGGTGAGGGTCGGAAAAACCTGGGCCACGGCCATCAAGCTTGGAGACAGAATTGAGTACTCACCCATTGGATTGTCATCACTTTCACATTACTCTGCAGGTGGCCGGAGTGCTTAATGTCCCCTCCTCCGCCTTTGGGACATGACATACAGCAGCCTCTTCATCTGGCACAGTTTTGCACCAATGGTGCAGCGCACTACCCTATGCACCATCCCTGGCAACTCACTGCAGGTGACAAAATTACCACCTCTGTCACTGCTCCCTGTGGGGGGTACCATTGGCTGCAGGTAGTGCAGGGAAAGCAGAGACAGTGCTGTCAGGTTAGCATTCTGACATGCTGGGCTTCGGTGGAGCAGGGACAGGCTGATCCAATGAGGTTGGCCTACCAGGCTGTGGTATGGAGCATTTAGTGATGTGGTACATGTGGATGATATGGACACATTTTGATGACATATAATAAAAAAAAAAAAAAATAATAAAAATAATAAAATAAAAATAAAATAAAAAAAATTTGACTATAAAATAAATTATTTATAAAATAAAATAAAACAAATATTTTTAAAAACAATATAAAATAAAAATAAAGAAAATAAAAAGAGATAAGAGTTGGGTGAAAGAAAAAAAGAGATACGATTAGTATAATCATATATGACATACAATGCACTAAAACAATTATACAACTCTATTACCTTAAGTGTTACATTTATTTACCCCCTAATAGATACACACTATACTACAGACTGCTTCAAGCAATCCTTGAAATGCGCATAGTTTGCATATATGCATGTTCCAGTTATACAGATTATGGTTTACAGCAAGGCATTTTTGCCACTGGTATAGAGGTTTAAATTTAATGTAAATATTATTGAAGAAATAATAGTACAGTATAGTTGTAAATTGTAGTATTTGAACCCACAACCTCTGAGTAAGTCTAATATCAGACTATTAAAATCAGTTTGTATGACAGACTAATGCATGGATACTTTCCTTTACAGTTGGGATATGCATGCTCAATTTAATACAACTCTATAAAATACCCTCTGAAGTCACCACACTGGGCCAGTAATCAAGGAGCCTGAATCCTCACCACTGACACTAAAGAGGGATATTCACTTGTAATACAAATGGATACACTCAGTATTTCCAGCTGCAGACCTCTCTGCATCAAGCACTAGATCTCTCTGTCTCCCTTCAGGTCCCCAGTATGACTCCTCACTGGTACAACTGCAGGGTTAGGTCCTCAGCCAAGTGTCCAAGCCAAGTCTTCCAGTACCCTCTCTGTAAAACCAGTGCTTCATGCCCTTGCTCCAAATAGCTCACACACACACACACACACACACACACACACACACACACACACACACACACACACACACACACACACACCTGGGAAAGGCTGGCACAGATTTACCTGCTTTGCCCCATTCTACCCAGGGTATAAGGTAGTTATCACTGCCACCAGACACTCCACAATCTGCTACTCTAAAGCCTTTAACAAACGGTGTCCAATTATACTGTGTCCTATTAATACTAATAAAAATGGTAGTATTTGACTAAGAAAAGTAGGCCTTCTGGAATGGCCCATACAGTGTCACCAAATAAAAATAAGCACTCTCAGTGGTTACATACTTTCTAAAAGGACCAGCCACAATAAACGTTTTAAATATATTTAATAATAAATAATAAAAGAGCCAGAAAATACTGAATATATATTTACAGTAAACCACAGAGTTTATAATAACAGGAAATATTGAAAATAACATTGATGGACAGACTCAGGCAAATAAAGAAAAACAAAATCTAAACTAAGCTTCACTATATTTTTCTGACTGAATCTAAGATAATTACTATTCCCCTACTTAATAGATCAAGGCAGATGATGTGGGAAATTTTCCTTCTTGTTGTCTGGCCCAAGACATAATACCCCAGACAATACTGAGAGCTTTTTCTTTGTAATATCTAAATTTCCAAGATGGCTGGCAGAATGACCTCATCTTGTCACCTGACATTAGGTTATCACACTATTCCCCTTTGAAGCTTGCTATAGGATGTTAGCATAGATGTGATAAGATGCATAACTAAAGTTTTGCTACTGTTTATGGCAGCACTTGGGGCTTCCTCTCTTTTTATGGAGCTAATGAACAAAGACTTCTTCCAGACATGCCCCCTGTGGTCCTATTCAGAGCTGTGAGATAAGCACTTCCATGGCCCAATAGGTGGTCTAATTAACTTATTATTTATTTCTTAAAGTAAGAAGTAAGCTGGCTGTATATATATATATATATGTATATATATATATATATATATATATATATATATGTATATATATATATATATACAGTCTCACATGTATATTCCTTCTTTGTCCACCAGACCCCACTGTTGATACATTTTTTAACACTAGCAACTTTACAGACACATTTTGATTGTCAAATGCCATATAGTTCTAATACATTTGTAACATAAGAATTTTTACAAATCAGTTTGATATTCAAATGCCATACAGTTCTAACACATTTGTAACATAAGCATTTGTGCAAATCAGTTTCATAGGATCGTAGGATCATAGGAGGTTACTAGGCTAATAGCCCTGGGGCCCTTGCAAGCCTAGCCGAGAGTTTATCCCCAAAAAAGAAACCTCAGTCAGCACCTGTCACCCCTGTCAGTGAGGGTCTAAGGTGGAACCCCTGGGACAAATTTGTGGTTTTCCATCCACTCATCAAGGTTGTGCCTGAAGAGGGTCAGTGAGGTACTCTGTTTGACATGTATGGGAAGTCTATTCCAGAGATGGGTCAGCCTCTTGGAGACCAACCTGCCTCTCAGGTTTGTAGATGTCGCATATTAGATTTAGGCCTTCTGAGCAGGTAATGCAAGAGGAGTTAAACTTACAGATATGGAGCATCTGTAGTAGGCCAGGGTCTGATATTGCCTTGTAGGCGAGACATAGATCACCTCTGAGCAATCTGTATGATACCGAGTAAAGTGATAATGATTTGAACCTGTCTGCATAGGACAAGTGTTGGATGCCATGGAGTCTCTTTGTGAGGTATTTCTATGTCTTTTCCAGTTGGCGCAGGTGTTTTGAGAGGTACATACCAAATGGGGCATTATACTCTCTTATAGGGCTAATGAGGGAGGAGTACAGAGAGGTAATAACCTCCTTTTTTCTGTATGCAATCCCTTTACTTATAAGATGAACCAAGTAAAAGGCTTTTCTGACCGCTACATGATTTTGCCAACATGAGTACCCGGGTCTCTCACCACAGGGTGTGTGCTAAGGGTAATCAGTGTGCCGCTGATGGGGTAATCAGCAGGAGCCGTGTTTTTGCCGAATGGTATGATAATAATTTTTTTTGCATTTAACTTAAGGCCATGATTTTGGCATCAGTCATTTCTTGCTGTGAGACCCTCTTGCAATAGGTTAACATCATTTGTGGAGTCAAAGACAGCACTCAACTTACAGTCATCCACAAACGAGGTCAGCCACAGGCCGTTTGTCTTTGCCTGGACCACTGAGAAGTAGATAACAAACAATACGGATCCCAGGACAGATCCCTGGGGAACACCACTAGTGACAGATCTGCTGTCAAAGATGATGGCACCTATTTTGATCTTGTGGTCCTATCGGTGAGCCAGTTGGCCACCCACCTGATGAGATAGGAATTTACATCAAGTTGAGTTTGCTTGATATTTAAGCTAGTTTGATATTCAAATGTCATACAGTTCTTATACATTTGTAACACAAGCATCTTGTATAAATCAGTTTGATATTCAAAGGACATATCATTCTTTAAAGAACTCCAACTGGCTATGATGGCACTAATCTGTATTATTACATGCCCAAAAAACTATTTTTAACTTTTAATGCTACAATAACACTTCCCTTCTACTGCATACATACCACTTGCTTCCCTCAGTCTCTCCAATCTGTCCCCATGGTCTCTCCAATCTAGCCCTGGCCACTGGCAGCTGGGGAAAAACAGAACAGAACAGAATATCATTATACATACCAGTCTTGTCTACATTCAGCTTTCTCAGTCTTACAAGTACTCTCTGTAGTTGATACTTACACGGGTGTGGGATGTCCTCAGTCCTAAATTCCCTAATCTAACGGTTGACAGTATCCCCTCTTCCTCCTCTGAGGGCATTGAAATAATGCCTACATTGCAGGATATCAGTGGCCTTGGATACAGCCTGGGCAAAACAATTCCATGCCTTAGACTTGTACTGGGAGTCAGAATAGTCCCCCTGCAGAAGCCCTTGGATGTGGTGCTTTACTAGGAGTCCAATAAATATCTTGGACTCCTGGACACCCCACCTCAGTGCACTAAGCCTGGCACCTTCCCCACTAATGCCAGACATGTCTACCAGCAGATCTACAGCACTGGAGGCTGATTCTTTTGCACCGATTCCAGTTATCGCATTTACTGGAGTGCACAGATCTGAGCAATATGTTTGCACGATGGTAAGCAGAGAGCAGCAGTGCCAAGCAATGAGGAATGAAATAATTGCAATTGGAAGATTAATCTGATAACACAATAATAGTGCCTCATCCCTCATACATATAATTAAGATTAGCTCTACTATATAAACTGTTATAACTGAGAATGAATATAATATGAGGTGGAACAACAGTAAAAGTGTATGGAATATCCCATATTAAAACCCACCAACATGTGTATGGCAGTCCTACACTTACATCTGTTGCGACAAGAAAGTTGAAATAATAGTTGTTCATGTTTCAGTTCATTGCAATCACCTGCAATGTCACAACAGTAAAAAGAAAATGGTTGCACACCCTGTACTAGAACCCAAAACCACCTGTATTTCAACCTTACACTTACACCTGCTGGCAAAGTACTAGTTACATGACATTCCATAATTTAATAATCATTCTTAGGGTCTCTCTGCTTACCTCCACGCAATGACGCTTAGTGGGTTTGCACAGTGCACAAGAGAATTTATTTACCTATTTATTTTACATTTGTTGATCGGGCTAGTCTAACTGGATATATGTCCATTTTCAGTAGAGGCCCAGGGAGATAAGCTCCATGATAAACAGATAAAACAACAGCAAATAACATAAATCAACATCAGTCGTATATACAACAGTCATTTCTGTTTAACACAGAAATATTCAGTGAGGCCAGAAATCATTACAGTGTAAAATGCAAGTTCAATACAACATACAGGTACAGTACATAATATAAAAAGAGGCATACAGGCAATACAACATACAGGTACAGTACATAATAAAAAAACAGGCAGTTTAATTTATAAATATATTAATAAAGAGTTTTCCCAAAAATAAGTATCCACAGGGATGGAAATAATGGAATGTAGAGGGAAATGGTAATTGTTGTTAATAAGGAAGATAGAACAGTTAATGAAAAGTATAGGATAGGCAGAGCATATTTTGGAAAGAATAGATAACTAGTCAGGTTTAGTACAGGGGCATAACCAGTGTGTTCTGAGGAAAAGTTTCAGTCTGTTTTTGAAAAGTGATATAGAGGAAAGTGAGGAAAGGTCACTGGGGAGAAGATTCCAGGATTTTCCAACAGTATTAGTGAAGAGAGAATCTCCAGCCCTGTTGTTAGATTTAGATGTGTTTACTAGAAGTTTCTGAGATGAACGTAAGGACTTCAGATTATTATAGGGGGTGATGAGGGTAGATAGAATAGGAGTATTGGAAGGTTGATAAAGAGTCTTATGGGCAATAGTTAGTTGGTGGAATCTGAGCAGATTCTGTAGTTTCAGCCATTCTAGCTGCTTTAAATTAAAGTAATGGTGGATTCTAAATGGGTTGCCTTTAGCAAATCTGGCTATGTTATTGTAGGAGATTTCCATTTTTTTGAAGTTATTCTTAAATAGATGAGGCATAGAGGAGTGTAGAGATTAGATGAGTGTGTGCAATAGTAGTTCTGGCTGTAGGTGAAATGAAGGGTATAATTCTGTAGAGAGAGCCAAGTTTTTTGTTGACAGTTTTTATAGTATTGTTGATGTGGATGTCAAAGTTAAGGTTGTTGTCAATGGTGATACCAAGTAGTTTGTTAGTTGGGTCTGGTGATATAATGGTATCATTAGTAGATGCAACTGAAAAATCTATGGGAGAGGACTTAGGAGTAGGATTGAAAAGGAGGAGTTTAGTTTTTTGGGGGTTCAGGAGAAGGCAATGCTGTGTGAACCATTGTTCAACTGTGTTAAATACTTTCTCGGTAAGGGAATGAAGTTCAGAAGTGGATGTGGCTGAGCATATAGGTGTGGAGTCATCTGCATATTGTATGCATGTAGCTTGGGGGATTGCTAGATGAAGGTCGTTGATAAATATGGAGAAAAGGAGAGGCCCTAATATGGACCCCTGAGGGACACCAAGGGTAACAGGCAGGTGGGTAGATAGAATGTTGTGCCAAAGTACAGCCTGTTGTCTTTTATCTAATTAGGATTGGAACCATTTTGTAGAGAGTGCATCTAATGACAGGGATTTGAGGATATTTATGAGAATTCAGTGATTTACCATGTTGACTGCTTTGGACAGACTGATAAAAAGTACAAAGGAAAGCATATTACAGTTTCAGTTTTTGTTAATACAATCAGTAAAGGAAAGGAGGGTAGTGGTAGTGTTGTGGGAAGGTCTGAAACCATGTTGACAGCTGGAAAGTAAGTTATTTTAGATTAGGTGGTCTAGCAATTGTCTATTGATGCATTTCTCCATGATCTTTGCCAAAGAAGAAAGGAGGGCTATGGGACGGTAGTTGGAAAATTCAGTGGAGTTTCCACCTTTATGAAGGGATAATATGGGAGACTTTCCAGATGCTAGGGCTGTGACCTTTGCTGATAGTTCTATTGATCAGAATGGAAATGGGGTAGGCCATAGCCTTGACAGATTTCTGTAGATATTCAGCAGGTAGTTGGTCTGCTGATGGAGAGCTGGTTTCAGTTTTTGGATTAGGGTAAGAATATGGGTTGTTGAGACTGGTTGGAAGAGAAATGGAGGGGGTGGGGTTGTGCTATAGGAAGGTAAAGTGAAGTCATTAGGTGATAGCTGACTGGCTAGTGTTTGGATAGCCTCAGTGAAAAAGGTATTCAAGGCATTGGCAGTGTGCATGGGATTTTCCTGGTCTGTGTTTTGTGGGTTTGGTGTAATGGATTGACTTGGATGTAGTAATTGGTTAATGCTTGCCCAGAATATTTGTGGGTTATTATGGTTAGCCTTCTGAAATTGTAGGTAGTAGTTTCATTTATCAGACAGTATAGCTTTCTTACTGTCATTTCTTAGCTGTCTGAAATTTTGTTGGTCTACATGGTTTTTAGTTATTCTCCATTTGGCCCAGTATTTATTTCTGAGATGGATTTTATGTTTGGTTTCTTTTGAAAGCCATGGGGCAGATTTGGTCTTGATTCTAATTGAACGAGTTAGTGCATGGTGGTCGAGAATGGCTAGGAAGTTAGAATTAAAGTATTTAACAGCTTCTTCCAAAGGGAGGTATCTTAAGGGAGACCAATTGCATGCTCTTAGTTCCCTTTGGAAGAGATCAGGGTTAAAGTTCTTCTTGGATCTGATATTCCTGATGTAGGAATGAGAGCATTGGTTTTATGCCTGATGATGTAGGTAAGCGAGTGGTCACTTATGTCATCAGGGAGGGTTCCAGATTCATATATTTGAGGATGGTTATTTATTAGAATCCAGTCTAATGTGCTTACTTTCTTGTTAGGTTTGTTTATCCTGGTGGGGGAGGTAATGGTTTGAGAAAAAATATATAGGTTAATGTGGGTGATAGGGTGGCTGCTATTACAGCAATTCCAATCAATGTTTATATCACCTAGGATTATGGTTTCTTGGGGCAGGTGTTGAGATAGCCAGCAAAGGATATTTTCTATGGTGGTATTGTTATTATCAGGAGGTAGGTAGATACAGATAATATAGATGGATTTGGCATTGTTAAGTTGAAGTTTAAATATGAGATTTTCTGCATTGGTATTTAGAGGTGGTTTACAGTTATACGTGGTTAACTGTAACCCTGACTTGAATAGAATAGTAACCCCCTCGTCCTTCTTGGCTACACGGTTAAGTCTTGGGATATTATATCCAGGTGGGATGTTTTGAATGAATTGAATGTATCCAGTTTCTATTTTTGGCTGTCTGGATCCTTTCCGGTTCCTGGGTGGTCCAGATGTCCAGTTTGTGCACTGCTACACTTCACACAAACAAGATAAGCACAGCCAAACCTGCTATTAATTTCCTCCTTTCCCATGATTGCAGTACACACCACATTGTGCAAACAGCGGCAAAAAAAAAATCAATTAAAAAAAGATAAAAAAGATAAAAAGGGAGAAGTAGATGAAATGAAGAAAACTCAATCTATGACATACACATTAGAACATGATGGTTCACATGAGGTATGTCTACACAGATCTGGATTTGAACTCTCACTCCATAAACCTTCATAACAGAGGATGAGTGCCTTATCCCTCTTTGTCACACAAGGAACAAGGAACTCAAATCATTCTGTACACAACCAACTGCAACATCATCTACAGTAATATGAAACCATACAACTGTTATTAGTACATTTATTATTTTTAAATGCAGTGCCCTTAGTGATCACGCAAACTGTTATGATTATTGCTTGCAAATATACAACTCTGTGTTTGTTGGTCATTCTCCAGTTATCTGACCATTAATCTGAGACATGCAGTTTGTAAGCCATTCCATACTATTGGCCTTAAAATGTGTGAGGCTATTGCCAACAGATGAAAGGCAGGCTGGATGTTCATGAACACAACCTGTGAATTGTGTGCTGCTTACTTACATTTCCAACCTTACATCTAACACTTTGCAGTTCTAACCTGTGACACCCACTGGATGTAAGGCAGCCTGCATTACTGCTGTGTTTTCCTTCTTCCAACTGGTAACCATTCGCAATTACAATCCATTAAAAACAAGCACTGACGGAATGCCTGCACTATGTTTACATCTCCTACATGGATCCAAGTATTTGGGATTCAGCAGTTCTAATCAATTCATACCTCATTTGCCTCTTCACTATGCTAACACCCCTGAACCTACACCATTACAAAAATGCAACTGTGTAGCTAGGCAAATTGATGGTGAGGAGACTTGTTTATGTGGAGAAGACTGAACATATGCTATTTCTTCAGGACATATATGTACAGAGGATTACTGAACTTCATAAGCTTTGCTTGCATTTTGTCAGCTACATGCTGCATATGCTGGAATGTACTTAAGAAAATTCTGAAGCAAAGGGTGGTACACTTTTGTCTGTATGCATTACATGAAGTAAACTAATGCCATGGGCATGTTTGCCAAGGCATTTCACAGGTAACATGATTGCCAATACCTTAAAATGGAATGCTCTGTGATAAATATGTGCAACTGCTTCAGGGACAATTCCTTTGATAGGACTTTTAGCATTTCAAAGATGGTTTCTTAGCAAAATTGTCTTTGCCTGTTCTTTTTTTTGGGGGGGGGGTCAACGCTGAGTTACTGTTATGGCACAAATATTGATATGTTGCTGTTGGTACTCTCCTTTTCTTGCATACAGCTTGATGCTTATATTCCACATCTCTAGACTGTTTTATGTTTCTCCAGTGCATAATACTGAGAGACTATCTTTACTGTTTAACCTGGAAAGAGTTATTTTGTAGTTATGTGATAGTTATGTGCATTATTCTTCTGTTATCTTTTAGGACACCTAGGAGTATGCCACCCAGGCATGTCAAACCTAGAAGACCCCCCCCTTTATTGATTCTGAGAATCAGGTGATAATGGATGCCTTTAGGCAACATGGTGCCTTCCTGCTTGAAAGAGGATGGGGAGATATGGCATGCAGAATGCAAATTTGGCACCAGATTGTGGATGATTTTAATGTTGTGGGTGGCTACGGCAGGATATATGAGCGGGTGCACCACAGGGCCACTGGCACGATCACATATGCAAGGAGGAGAGCAGCTGCAGTGGGCCATAATCAGATGATTACCAGGGTGGGCCTGCTATGGAGCCATCACTAACACTGACTGAAGAGTTCCTGGCCACTCTCAGGGATCCAGACATCCCCCAGGAGGGTGCAGAACAGCATGTGCTGGATGTCAGTGCTACAATGTCAGGGACTCCAAGCATGTCCCAGGAGGAGCATCCAGGTAGGCTTTGGTATCTCAACAGTTGAATACTGTTGTATAGTAAAACAATTGAAATCAATACATTACTTCTGTGTCACAAGAGTTTTTTGGGAGTGAGGGATTGAAGATTGCTACAATAGACAACACATTCTGATTGATAAGCTTAGGTTGGAGTTGTCAGCCAAGTTCTTGTTGAAAGTATACTGAATGGACATATAAAGGAGTAAAAGTATTACCCCCTGTTTTACTGTTAATTGTGATGATGTTACCCTTACCTTTTGCTTAACTTCTTCCAGAACCATCTGGCTTGCAGAGGAGAATACCATCTGCAGATGGTAAGCCAAACATTTGTATGTCAGTACTGCTTAGCAATTTAAAGAAATAGTTTAGTGCATGATGTTGATGTTAGACTTGCTGTGTGCATTGCTTTATTGTCTGTAATAGTGGCACCACTATTAGTTTGTTAGCATATATTGGACTATTAGTAGTGTAGGTATTCATTTTTTCCAGTGTTTGTTGCTTTTCTTCATGGATGATCTTGACATTGGAAGCCTGGGACCTTTGCCACCTGATGTCAGTGTATCAGCATACTCTAATGACAATGGTGGCTAAACAGAAGCAAAGTCGGGGGTGCAGAGATTGAATTTGACACTGAGGTTGACATTAAGCCATCCCCTGCAATTCCACTGGACACAGCCAGTAGGCCTACGCCTACCCATTCCAGTGAGCCCACAGATATTGGACAGGTGGAGGGTGAAACAATAAATCAGGGAAGTGTGGTTACTGTGGCTTCAGTGCCTGCTAATTCTGGCCATAGCCAAAGTGTGGGTAAGGTGCCACACAGGAGAGCTGTTAGTGGTGCTCAGAGGAGGTCTGCTGTTCCTCCGCCATCTAATCCAGATGTCTCTTCCTGTGTCACTCAACATATGTTCAGGGCCATCATGGAGGCACAGGCACATTCCCATAGATACTCCAGACAAATGCTCACTGTTGTAAATGTGGCACAGGCTAATATGCATGACTGCTTCCACAGAATTGCAGATTCAATGGATTAGATGAATGACACTTTGGAATGTGGGGTGTGTGTGATGGAACAAGGGGTATCTGTCATGGAATGAGCATTGTCTGTGATGGACCATCTGCTGGGAGGGGAACAGCATCCTTGCAGGCCTAGGTCAGCCACATTATCTGCTGTTACTCAACGTGGCCATGCCCAATCACACTCCCATAGTGGCAGTACTTCCACTGCTCTGTCAGTGGCTGAGCTGTCCACACCCAGATGTGGCAGGCCATGGGGTTGTGGTCCCATGAAGGGAGCTCATCCAGCAGACATCAGTCACATTCAGATAGCAGCAGTGCAGCTGACTGTTGGTGTGGATGTGCCAGTGCAGCTCCTGGCAGAACCAGTTATTGTGGTCGGGGACAACAGCAATGAACTGCCACCTCTACCATGCATGGCTCACACCTGTCTGAAGTATTAAGACAGAGCTAGCACAGAGCTTGGCTGTGTTCATGTAGACACTGACACACCAATTTCACCTGGGTGACCCATACAGTCACACACACAGCAGTTACATGATTCAGCAGTGCAGCTTAAATGCATTTTGTCTCACTGGCCATTTGTTGGTTAATCCAAATGTCTGTCTGCTTCTCTTTTTTACACAAACTCACAGAACTTTTGTGTCAGCCTAGGCTTCCTGCTCCACCACACACCAACACACTGTGCAAGTGATGATAAGTGTGTCGTATCCCTGTTTTCCGTCTTTTGGATTAAGGGATACATACGCTTTGTGTCTGATGCTCTGGGTGAATAGCTGACTTAGTGCTTAGTATAGCTGCATTTTTTAATGTTGAAATGGTAAATGTACTTTTGACTTATGCTGGTCTTGGAAAGTTAGACAATTGATAGCATCAAAATTTCCCAATTTTATTGTGAATGATCTGGTGAGGGTTGTGAAGTCAGAAACTGCAATGTGTACCATTACTTTCTAACTTCTATCTTTAATGAGTTTCCATTACAAAAGCATGGTGCTAAACTAAGGGCATGCAGTGATCATCAGTACTTTTGCGAGGTATGAATGTGTGAATCTTTCATGCCTAAGGCCTACTACTTAGTAATGGACACAAATAAGTAAAATAAGTCTCTTCCATCACATGTTAAGATAATTTCTGTAACAGTCTCCCACCTTTTACTTGCTTACAGTACCAAGTAATGACATACAAGGATCCAGGTTCAAGACTTACCTTGTAAATGAAGTAGTTGCCATAGTATTTGTTCAGGGCTGACTCTGTCTGATGCAAGACCTACACAGCCAATACATGGGGAGCTAAAGGATGTGTGAGTTGCCTGGCATCAATGCTACTATATGTATGTGCATAGGATGAAGGTTTTAGGCCCCTATGTGGTGAGTGGGTGTGCTATGCATTGTCTCTTAGCCAATGCGAGGGCATACTGAACATGCATATGTTTGCCTACACCCACAGCAGCTGATGGTTACCCTCTGACTCCTCATCTGCCTGTGGCTGTTGTGACCTTGGCATTGGTAGTGGGATGTGTGCTCCTTCCCCTTGCTGATCCTGCTGAAGCTGTTTTCTCAGCATGATGTTATGTAACATGGCACATACTGTGAATATTTCAGTACATGTCTGTGGATTGTACTGTAGGGTTTTCCCAGATGTGTCTAGAAACCAGAACTGTGACTTCACCAGCCCAAACACACATTCTATGATATCTCTAGTTTGAACATGTGTCTCATTATGATGTTCTTCAGTGGCTGGGTAGGTGTGCATTTCTGATGGGTGTCATCAGCCATGGTTCCAGGGAATAACCTGCATCTCCCAGTAAATGACCCTGTGGGATATCTCCACCTAATGAACATCTGGTATAGTTGGGAGGTGTGCCAGATATCTGAGTCATGGTAACTGCCAGGGTTGCCAGTACACACGTTCAAGATGATTCCCTTGGCATTACACACAACTTAATAGAATGGCAGCCCTTTCTGTTTATGTAGAGCCTACCCTGCTCCCTGGGTGGTGCCTTAATTTCTATATGAGTGCAATCTATGGCAGTCAGTACTTCAAGGTAGTGTGCTAGATGGTAAAACCCCCTCATATTTTTGGCGCTCTCCTCAGGAGTAAATATATGTGGTCACTGGCATGTTGAGAGCATAGCATTCAGGAATTGATGGAGGATCCTGGATGCTGATGCCTGTGATACCCCCAGCATGTCCCCTGTTGGTCTCTAAAAGGTACCTATAGCTAAGATTCTAAGTGCTACACATTCCTTTGTCTCTACTGTTGGCCCTGGCTCTGAGTTGAGGACGACAAAGGTTTTAGAGTTCCTGTAGTGTGTCCCTATCCACCCTGCAGTGCTCTACAATTTCCACATCATGTAGGTTTTGAAAAGTTAAACGGGGCCTGAAAACTTTTCTCATTCTTGGCCTAGGTCTACTGGCAGCAGCAGCATAGGCTTTAGCCTGTTGTACAGGCAAATGAATTAAAGCAGCAGCAGCCCCTAACACTCTTTCCGGTTTTGGAATTCGCAGGGAAAACCAGCACTGAGTCTACACTGTTGCTTTATAGCTTGTTGAATAGCTCCACCACCATGTTGGATTGGTTGATTAGCACGCAATTCAGCTGCTTATGCTGTAATTAGCATACCATGGTGTTTACCTTATTTGCTCGGTGGTGAGTGACTCTATATGGCACTTAATGAATCTAAAACACGGTGCTACCATATCGAATTTGGCTGCTGAAGTTTAAACTGTTGATTAGAATATCATCTTCGCACAAATATCTGTGATTAAGAATAACATTTTCCATTTCCCATGTGTTCAGACAGCATTTTGAAACAGTGGCTACAATTAAATTACTAACTGGAATAATGGTGCTAAACCCTTTATCTTGTCCAATAAAAATCATCTACTATATAAACACAATGTTTATTTTTATTAAATGAACAAAGCCATTGTTGGTTGGTAAAATGAAAATAAATGGAATTTTCAAAATAGTTTTCATAACTATTAACAAGCATTTGTAAATACTGTCAGAAGAAAAAATTCAAACGAGTCGCATCTGCCTCAGGTGATGAAAAACTTCTTTATTAGCAGCTAACCAGATTACACAGCATGTTGGCCAAGATGATCTCCTCTGGTCAACTTGTTTACTGACATCAAATTTTCACCTCAAACCAACAGTTAGCACAGAATGTTCAAGAAGTACAGAATGTTCAGTTCAACAATGGTAGCTCAAATTTTCCAGGACACATTCATAGGCAATGCTGCATTTTGTCAGACAGATGGCCCATCTTTGATAGGCATATCCCAACAAATAACATGTTCACTTGACAAATAACAGTATGTCTTAAAACTTTTTCTCTTAACAAATACCAAGTACAGATAAAGTGGAAGGTTTCTGGAATGGTGACTGGCGAAGGTCAGAGAGTAAGTTCAGAGTAATAGCTAAGAGATGTTATGAGTAGTGCTATCCTGAAAATTGCACACAGAGAATCTAAGCTCTAGTACTGGAATTATAAGGAATCAGAATATTTTTGCATATAGCATATATCTGAATAATTATCTGATTCACAAAATGACTATTACATCTTATTATCATATCCTGAATACTGTCAAAGATATCTCTCATGCTAGCTTTATCCAGCAGTGAATGTTTTGTTGGATAAGTAGTATTCTCAGACATCTGTTTTTTTTTTCTTGAGGGAATATAATTGCTGTATAGTAAGGTTCAGATCACTTTAGTGAAGATACAAAGATTACCAAAGTACATTTCCTGAAATGAGTGTCCAGCAAAAGGTCACACATCTGAACACTGTCAAGGGTGCTGAAAAAAAACGTCCATACACTATTACTGAGACCCTGTTTCATGAATTATTTATTTATTTATTTGATAAGTGGCACAACTCTCAATTTTTATGAATGACCTGTAGACAGAGGTCTATGTAACTGACTTGCTTACAACCACCTAGCATGCAGGAAAAGACATATTTCTGTAAAAAGCTGGGCTATAACCATAGTGTCCTTGTGTCTCCCTCACTGTACATGACATTAACAATGCTGAACTATCATAATAGCTGCCTTATTTGTAACTTGAGTGAAACTATCAGCAATTGCTTTAATATCTAATGCCTTTATGATCTTTGACTGATATATGCTCTACAATGAGTTTAGGTTGTGTCTGAACAGGGACTGTTGATTAATCCACTCACCCAATTACCAAACAGATAAGAAAATAAATAAATAGAGATGTGGGAATCATACATGCCATCAGAAGCATACTGCTATAACCATTTGTGAGAAACTTCTAAAATATTTTGTGTGTTCTATGAACCCTTTATGAGTTCTTAGCATTAACCTTCAACACTCTGCTGCATTACTTTTATGTCCTGCTTTCATTAAGCAGAGCAAAGATACAGGCAGTGTAGCTGTAGTGTCTGCACTAGGCTTCTCATGTAAAGTTGTCCTTAGCTGTCTATCACCCCAGCTGTCTGTATAAGCAGTCAGATTTCTCAGATTCAAAATCTTAAGTACAGCTTCTCCATGTTAGTATAACTCTACACCACATGTCTGATGGCGGGCAATGCACCCTTCATTGTTCCCTATGCCTCTCACCAGCTCCAGCTCTGTTCTGCCAAGGACCTCCCTCACACATTGACATGGCAACCAGACATAATTGTCGGATCAGTTATGGCATGTATTCTGTCTGTATGCTTGTGACTTGTTCCATCTTATTCAGGAAAGGTTTGGGGTGTGGTATGGAGCGGGCAGAGTAATGACTGTGCTATGCAAAGAATACCTGGTGGATGAGAGTGATTAGAACAGACTCATAACTGAGAAAATCATTCTTTCATATTCAAGTGTTCAAATCCTTTGGTGTTTTCGTGTTAATAAAGTGTAAAGGGGTCATATAAATATTTTTAAGAGAAAGAGTCTGTTGCTTCTGTTGAAATTTAATGTTTGTGTACACACATATGCATGTGTGTGCGTGTGTGTGTGTGTTGTGGGTGTGCACGTATGTGTGTACATGTGTGCATGTGTGTTCACTGTGGAAATGTAATGTGAGTGTGTGTATGTTTGTGTGTGTGTATGTGTTCATATTTATGTGTTTGTGTTCTTGCATATCTGCGTGTCTGTGCATGTGAGATAATACTATCCACCAGCCTGACAAGTATGATGATCATTACTAGCAGATCTATCAACCAGCACAAACAAGACGCAGTTCATCAACTCTAAATATTAAAACATCTCATGTTTGTAATTTACACTGACACTCTCTGTATTCAATGGCCCTGGCTGGGAACGCAATAGCCAATCATGTAGTCTCATATGGATGGAGCCTGAATGGCTAACTGAAAGCAGCAGTATTTTAGAGCTCCATATAACTAGTTAAATAAGACAGGAAAAATATTCTTTTTTTTTCTTCAAAGTATAAAATCTTATAGATAAAGGACTAATTTACATAATTAGAAACTTTGGTGAAGTTTTACAAATAATTTCCTGTCAAAAAGCTTGGAGATATATTCACTTGTTAAAATGAGCAACTCAAAGAATTCTCACCAGGATGCTGCCTTAAAGAAGGAACTACAACAGATGGGATCTACCCTGCAGGAGATGTCTTTGAAGATGGATGATTTTAAAGAGAACCTGAAAATGTTAAAACAAGCAGTCGAAAACAGGCTGACACCCTCAAGGAAATGCTACAACAACACCAGACAAGGATAACAGGAATAGAGGTTTTTCTAAATGACTTAGAAGGCAGACTTAAGGAAGAGGAAACACAGAAAGAACTGCTTCTTAAACAAAACACTTGGTTGGTTAATAAAGTAGATGACTTAAAAAATAGGGAGAAGAGAAATAACATCAGGATTTTCGGATTACCTGAAAACACAGAAGGTGAGGATATTATTTCCTTTTTATCAAGCTGGATCCCTGATTTTTTAAATTTAAAAGAAGGGCTTTCTGTTGGGATTGACAGGGCACACAGAGCTCTTGGGAAACCTGCCACTAACTCAAACTCTCCTCCTAGGTCAATAATTATCAAATTTCTTTCATACTTGGACAAGGAACTGGTTTTAAGATCTGCTTGCAGGAAGGCACCTCTAAAATATAAGCAGAGCCTGATAAAATTTGAGAACAACTATTCAACTAGAATAATGGAACAAAGGACAAAAGTGTGGCCAATGATTACGTTTCTGAAACAAAATAACATCAAGGCACAACTTGTACATCCAGCTAAGATAAGAATACTGTATGCCAATGAGTTGAGGACTTTTATTGACTTAGAGGAAGCCTCTTCATTTATTAAAACTAATAATGTGATTACTTTACCAGATGGTATGGATTGGATGTCACCTTTTCTCAAGAGAACAAAAGAAACAAATGTCTGGACAGATGTCAAAAAGAAGCAAAAGACTGATACTGTTATAGCCAAATCTCTCAAAGCATCTACTATGATATGAATTGTTTTAACATTACTTTAAAGGACCAATTTTACTGCTTGGAATTTTAAAACAAAGGTAACTAACTACTGGAATCTTTATATTTTTTGAAAATAGATGACACATGATAGTTTTCACATTACCTCAGGTATATAAAACAGGGTACTTTTCTTTCACAGAAGGAGGGTTATATAGCACATAAAATATTTATACTGTAAATCAACATACATAGTATATGTGTATTTTCTCTTAATTTTCTCATTTCTTTCCCTCTTCTCTCTTTTCTCATTATTTATTTTAACTGCATCTTGTCTCCCTTTCTAAATTCTCTCCTTTTTACTATACTAATATAGTCTGTATATATTTAATAACCCCCTATCTATGCATAGATAAATAATAGTCTAAAATAATCTAGTTTTAAGGTAGACTAATTGGAATAGTGAACTTAATTAATTGTTATTGCAATATTTATTAGATTAATGATAGTCACTGTTATGCTTATTGGGATTGGGGACATGTTCGTGATTAACTCTGAAATGTTCCATTCATGTACATATGTCCTTTGAATTATTTCCTTTTAGTATTAACAAATACATAAAAAGGAGGGAAAACGTACTTTTGGTTAAGAGAAGTGAAGCTTTCTTCACATTCTATTTGTGTTGCCATAGCAACAGTAAACAATTGCTGCAGTTTCTAAGGACAGTGAATCTGCGAAGTGCATTTAGCCTCACAGATAACAAATAATAAGAAAAAGTAATGTTGTTTAGTTATTAAAATGAAAAACAACCTAAACAAGGTAAAATAAATACATAATAGGACTATTTGTATATATTTTATGATGTATCCTCATAGGAGTACATATTCCTGGAAACACAACTGAAATGTTCCCAAACTACATGTTCACTGAAATGTAGCTGCTTGATTAAAAATTATATGCTGATTTCACAAGCTGCCTGCACTGTAAAAGTTACATTTTATGTGTTACTTGAAACGGACAGTCTCTAGAGCACATGAAGAATCATATTACTTTTTGCAACATGTTATTTTTGCAGTTACCTCACACTCTGTACAAACCCACTTGGCAACTGTTAGCTATTCATTTAAAATATCAGTTTAAATATTAAATGTGCCCTTGACATGCTATTGACATTTTGACAAAATATAATGTGAATTGTAAAATGAATGCCTTGAAAGAAGTGAAGTAATGCATAGATTTCAAAGACAGTTATTGACATTACAGTAAAAGTAAAAATGTATATTCACAAGGAAGTATTGAAATGTTTTAGTCTTCCAGTTAAAATAGCTTACTGTCAACATTTTGCGATATCAGAAAGTTTGAAGAGCTAGGAAATTACTATTCTTTGTCTTTATAATGATTATTAGACAGATGTTAGACTCTGCTTAGTTTAATGAATTGTGACATATGTTTATGAGGAAAAGTGGACTCATTTACTCACATTGGACTACACATTCCTGGAAACTCAACTGAAATGTTCCCAAATTACTTGTGAATTTAAATGAAACTGCCTGATTAATAAGCATAATTTACTTTAACAACCTGAATCCATAAACTATCTGCTCTATATATGCTACATTATATATGTCACTTGCATATGACAGTCTCTAGAGCACACAAAAAAATACATATTATTTTTGCAACATACTATATTTGCACTAACCATACATTCTAAACTAACTTAATTGGCAACTGACAAGTTATTTATTTGAAACATCAGTCTAAATATTAATTGTGCCCTTTAAATATTGTTGCCATTTTGACAAAACAAAACCTGAATTGAAAAAGGAATGATTTGAAGAAGTGAAGTATTGTACAGATTTCAAAGACAGCTATTGATACTACAATATAAGTAGAAATGTATACATGCAAGGAAAAATTGAAATGCTTTATACTTTTCGTTAAAATAGCTTATTGTTAACTTTTTGCTTTATCAGAAAATTTAAAGAGCTAGGAAATTATTTTTAATTTGTCTTTATAATGTTTACTACAGTGATGTTAGTCAATGACTTATTTAATGGATTGCGAGTCATGTACAAGACAGACTACTGTTTGTTATTTCTGTTTACCTATGTTTGCTGAATTTCTTTTATTAGTACTGATTTAAAACAAGGGAAAGAAAGGGAAGGGAAATCTCTGTTTTTGGTCAAGGGAGGAGAGGCTCAAGAGTATTCTAATTGCCCCAAGAACTCTCTAAGATGCTCTAAATACTATTTGATTAATACTTACCTAAGGTAAGTCTTGATTACCATATAGGTACCTTTACATTCATTCTAGACATGATGTGATTACCCATTCTGGAAGCAGGAGGTGCCCTATGCAGGATGGGAACTGTCAGGGTGATCATAGTTCATTCTTAGACTCTGCTTTGTAAATCTATAAATATGTAAAAGCACTACACACAAGCATGTAGGGCGCCTCTACCCAGAGTCAGGATACCACTGATAAGCCATGTCTTTTCATAAGTGTAAGTTAAAGTTGGTGAGCTGAAGTGTGGGAAAGTAAAGGAAGACAGTACACCTACAATAAAGTCATATTTCATTGGTAATCACTCATTGTCTCCTGTAGAGTCCTTTTAGTCAAATTATTTTAGTAATAATCTATTTGTTGTTGGCTTATTTAGTGTATGCTCCTCTGTTGCATTTAATTTATCCAAAATGACATATCTGACATGTTTGGGATCTCTTAAGGGTAACACAATATTGGATATTTTCTAATTCAACAAAATAATTGTTTACACTACCAACATTCCATCCTGATATATAAAATACTATAGAACAATAATAGAATAATATAGATTTTCATAGCTCTTTTGAGAAAATTCGCCATATAATAATTTAACATATGGAGCTCAGTTGATATTGTTGGTTAAAGGTATGAGTGATAATCCAATAGATCTATCTTTATCTATTGGATTAGGAATGACTTTCATTCCATGTTTAATGGAAAATTCATATTTACTTGTATTTTATACTTTAGAATTAATGTTTTATAGAAGTACTTTTTTAAAGCCTGACCAGAATTTTACCCTACTTATATTTAAAGAAGAAAGAACATTAAATTACACTCCCAAGTTTACACACATAAAAATAACATCCAGTGTTATCAGAGAACATGGTATAACTACTATAATCAAAATAAAAAAAAAGCAAAAAGTTTCTTCCAACAATAACTTGAAATGGATTTAACATTCTTATCATTAAATACTAATGGCTTAAATAATGCGAATCAACTATCAAACTTACTAAAATATTTAAATCTAAATAAGGCACAAGTAGTATTTCTCCAGGAAATGCATTTTAAGACTAATGATAGCTGTATTTGGAACCCTAAGGACTATACAGTCTTAGCTCAATCCTCCTACAGAACAAAGACAAAAGGAGTCTCAATTCTCTGGAAGAAAAACATAATCACTCCAAACGTTATTTACAAATATGAAGACAAAAAAGGTCTACTAACATTTGTTATAATTAAATTTAATAACAGAATATGGACCTTAGCTAATCTATATTGGTTCCCAGGAATTGGAGCAGGAATGGTTAAAAAACACCTAGATTTTATTTCCAACAATTATAAAGGAAATCTTATACTGGGAGGAGACTTTAATTGTACCTTAGATGCTTCTGAAACCACCAAGAAGTCTTTTTGCATAGCAACTATTTCAAAATCCTTAAAAAATGGATTGATTCATTTCATTTAATAGACACTTTTAAAGTAAAAGATGATAAATCCTTATTATTTCCCATAAAGACCATACATTTGGAACACAAACCAGAATAGACAAATTATTCATAGTTCAAGATTTACAAATAAAAATCCTCAACTTCTCAATAGTTCCATGCCCCTTCTCAGATCATGACTCTCTGATAATGAAGCTCCAAACAGAGTTTAAACCTTTAATCCTCTTAACTAGAATTCCATCATATATCACGAAAATTTAAGAATTCAGACCCTGGATGTTGTCAGAACTACAATTATTTCTTGAAATTAATAATACAACAGAAATCAGTAGAGTCATGGTCTGGGACTCATTAAAAGTGTATTTACTTGGTAAGACCCTTAGCTGGTACAAAAACAAAGTTAGAGAGTGGGAATCTGAATCATTAGACTTGCAAACCAGACTCTTGACAGAAAAATCTAAAAAAAAAAAGATCAGAATTGTCCAGAAGTCAAAAAAGAAAAAGAGGAATTAAATAAAAAAAATATAATGAAATTCTAACACACAAAACTTGTCTAGCCTTGGAAAAATTAAAAATAAACTCATTAGCCACCTCCCCCAGATGTCTACATAACTTATCTACAAGAATTAAAATACAATCTAAAGCAAATCACATTAGTAGTATATATCATGAAAAGAAAGGGAAAAAAAGTATCAGATATAGAAGACATCCTTGAAGCATTTTGGTTCCATTATATGGAACACTTCAAAAAAGAAGATTTAGATACCAACCAAATAAACTTAGATACAAACCTTATCAATATAAAAAAAATTCCCAAAATCTTAAAACTAGACCTACAAAAAGCTATATCCTACAAAGAAATTGTTGACAAGATAAAAGAAAGTAAATCTAACAAAGCTCCAGGGATAGATGGTATAATTACGGACATTTACAAACTCTTCCCTTCAACAGTAATCTCCCTTTTTCATAAAACTTTGCTAGAAGTCCAGTCAGAAGCAAAAATACCACCCTCATGGAAATATTCTCGCATAACACCAATTCTAAAAGATAATAAACCATCAGACCTTTGTGCCTCATACAGACCTATATCATTACTGAATAATGATTACAAAATATTCATGTCAATCTTAGCTAACAGAATGAAAATCCCACTTTCAAAGACAATTAATAATGATCAGACTGGATTTTTATATAACAGGCACACACAGGATAATATTAAAAGGATACTTACTCTTATAGATTATGTGAATAAAGAAGATAGAGAAACACTTATAATCAGATTAGACATAGAAAAAGCCTTTGATTCCCTCAACTGGGAATATTGATTTAAAACTTTAGCATTATTTGAATTTCCTCCTCCCTTCATCTTATTACTAAAAAACATATATATTAATAACTTAGCCTACATTAAATTAGGTCCTTTCACCTCAGAATCTATCCATATAACAAAAGGTACTAAACAAGGATGCCCCCTTTCTCCTATTTTATTTGCATTGGCTATAGAAATACCTGCAGAACTAATATGCAATAATCAAAGAATAAAAGGAATAGAAGTCTATGACTAGTACATATCTAAAATAATTCTTTTTGCTGATGATATTTTATTAACCCTATCAAACTCCAGAGAGTCATTAGAAGAGCTAGAAGAAGTAATGGAGAAATTTTATAAGATTTCAGGACTACAATTTAATAGATCAAAATCAAAATTTCTATTTTTAAATAAGAAAAAAAGACCTACAAGTTACAGATAAATCCATCATAGGAAAATAAGAACTTACGCTAAATTATTTAGGAATAGTGTTATGCAAAAATATAAACAAAACAATATTAATAAATTATTAAAACATTATTGAAACAATAAAAATATATATAGAAAAGTGGAACAAAATTATATTAACTTTTGAAGACAGATTGCAATTAATAAAAATGGTCTTATTGCCAAAAATACTATATGTAGCATTAGCAATACAGTTAATTCCTGAAAGATACATTCTTAAAGAAATAAACTCATGTTTAATAAAATTTTTATGGTATCCCAAAAAGAATAGAGTAGCTCTAACTCATCACATTAGACCCTGGAAACAAGGAGGACTGAACTAACCAGAAATAGAAACATATATAAAAGCATCTGTGCTTAAAACTACAATAGACTGGATAAACCCAAATTATTTTGCCAACTGGAAAGAATTAACAACAGCTATATTAACAAATGAATTTAATCTGTTAAAAAAATGTTAATAGTAGACAAATCAAACAAACCCTGGTACACACTATGCATAAGTATACAATATAATATAACAAAACCTTCTAAAACAACACTGATTAATCATTACATCAATTCCTTTAGGAAACTTATCAGTGCAAACATAGATCTAAAACTTTGGTTTCACCTTTTAACCCCATTTACCATCACTAAGAACTTTCCTCACAAAATATATAGGGAAACAATAACCTCCTGGGAACAAAATGGATTCTTATGCTGGTTTCAATGTGTAAATAAATTAAATGTTTTAGATATACATATGATAACTGCTTACAATATTCCAACACAGGACTGGTTAACCTTACAAAGCATTCTAATGTACACTCAAGATTTATGCAGATTAATTAATAATTCCTCATTTAAAGATATTCCAAATCTAATAAGTTTTCTGTATGAATTTATATATAATAGTTGTGAAAAGAAAAATTCCATTTCAAATCTATATAAAGAGTTAATAACATATAAAACAATTCCCAAACCATCATACTGGCAGTTCTTAACAAAAGGTCAGTCATTGCAGTTAACAGAAGAAATTAAAAGTAACATCTTACTATCAGTTAATTGCACTTCTAACACATAGTACTGGAAAATATTTAACTGGAAATACTTACATAGAGCATTTTAACACCAGATAGAATTAAAAAGATCAGTACTACTAAAAATGTTTTTTGCTGGAGGTGTGAAAAGTCAAATAAAGCAGACTGGATTCATATTTTTTATGAATGTAATAAAATTAAATCATATTGGAATGGAATCGGTCATTTTTTACAAGCTTTATTTAATGAATCCTTTACCTTAACTAAAGTATTGATAACACTAAATGTAAATGAAGGTCCCTACGTGAATAAGACAAATATGTATTTGTTATGGACAATACTTGCTATATCTAGGAAATGCGTAACCAGAAGGTGGAATTCAAATACACACCTGACCTTGGAAGAATACTACAATTTACTGAAGACAACTGCATTGATGGAAATAAAAATCAAAGAACTACGAATCTATCCCAGGCCATTGGTAAATAATCCTTGAAAGAAAGTTATATCTTTGTTGGACACACTGCAATAATCAATATTGTATCTCTGATAACTGATCTGTTAATTCTATATTTAATAACCTACAGTGTATATAACTGAAAGTCAGACTATTGTAAATATTGTATATAGTTGTTTAAAATGATATTTAAAAATATTATGTAAATGTTATTTTAATTGAAAATAAAAAAAAAATTGAGAAACACAAATGCCGGAAGAGAAAGTTATGCTTTGGTTTTATAGGACTCATAAAAAAGGATAAGGATACTTTTATTTTACACACTTTTCTCTCATCTCTGAGGTTGTACAACATCTCAGATGATGCATATGAAGGTCAGTTGGTGTGAGAGCAGCACCTCCATAATAGGGGCTGCAGAGGTGCTTGTTCCCAACAAAAGCAATTGCTTGGGACTGTTTACAGATAGTTTCAGTGTGAAAATGTGATTTTCTGAGGGGGTAGACGTTTACGCACTAAATAATCATGTGTTGATTAAATGAGATGTGATTAATCATAAAAAATCTGCAGTTCACATTTCTTGATTGTTTAGGCATGTTTTTACAGCCAAACTTGTACCTATGTCTTCTTTGCTACAATCATGTGATAAATCATAAATTCTCCATCTTCCTATAAAACATTAGAAACAACTACTTTTTACATATTGCTTTACAGTTGCTTCCTCTCATTATGCATGAATCATGATCTGTGGGGTGCAAGACAGCAGTGTTTGGAAATGCACATGTACTCTCCACAGTGCTCTTACTATGAATATTCAAGAATAGACCCCACAAATGCAGGATTACTGATTGTTGTCAATTGAATACCAACTGCAAGACAGCCCTCCACATAATACCAAACTTAAAGCCATATTATTTGTGGGAATGGGGGTCTGCTATATCCTCATGTTTAGGTAGTGAACCCCATTAGTTAATTGTTCTCATTTCAGAGTTGTACTACCTTAGAGAAAGAGCAACTATAATGATTATTACGTCTCACTTCTTCTGTTAGTGAGTGTGATCTGAAGTTGAACAGAGCAGCTTACAAAACATTTGTGGAAGAGAAACATTGATGATCTATGAGGGAAATAAATCTCATCCAGTTACGACTCAACTGTTTGTAAAGATACCAGATAGAGTTATTTATTGATTTTTAATATAATTGTGTGTTTAGTGTTTTCAGCTATTTTAGTAGGTAAGATACTAAATATCAAGGGCTTAGTCAGGTATTATGTTTGACCATGCAGAACTGTGTCCACTTGTGCGATTTACCAGATGGTGAGATAATCAATGAAGTTTGAACGTCATCCTGAAATATTTCTGTTTTTTTTTTTTTTTTTTTTTTAGTAAAAACAAAACCTGTACTTCATACCTCATAATATGCATATGATTATCTCTGATCAGTTAGTTAGAAAGTTATCTGTTAAGTCTGAGATACACTCGTAACAAAATGATAATGGAGGTGGTGTTGACTGGATGGGCAAGAGGCTAACAGCTCTTTGCTTAAAAAGTTGAATGGAAGGCAAAGAAAGAGAAGGAAGGGTGTCGGCAAGAGTGGAACATCTAAAAACACTTTAATTTTTTAAGGATGATGTGTGGAAGGATATTTAGAAGCTATGGAAAATTGGAAATGCATACATGACTGCTACAGAACTGAATGGGGGAGGGTAATGGGGACCTGGAAGGGAGATAGCAGAATGAACAAGGGGATGAATAAAGAAAGTCCCGGTGGGTTAAGAGAACAAAATTAAATATGAACTGTATAAAAATGAGGTGATAACTACACTATAGTTAATGACAAAACCAGCACTACTCGGATCATATGTGTGGCTTGATAATAACTGGTAAAAACAATAAAAAAATCTGAGTTTCACTTGTACTCCTATTTTTCCCCAGTGAAAAACATCTCAAGTGCCTTTGTGGAATTTCCATACTGCATGTAACTTTGAGTAGTGACTGGTTCTTGAAAATTACTTTTCAACCACCTCATTGTACTACTCTTAAACTATACAAGGTCTTCTAGAAGATTAAAAATGGAACTCATTGCTTGCAGCATCAAGTGATTAGTGATTTATGGCGTTTTATTAAGAAAAACAGACAAAATATTTACTATAGAGTCATGAAAAGGAGGGGAGAAACTGGAAAAAGAGGGACAGAACATGTAGCTTATTTGGCAAGTATATCAAGGAATTATTTCATGGATATATGCAGAAAAGGGTTAAAAGATTAACTTTGATGAAACCAAATGGCTATCATTATATTCTGAACAAACTAGAGTAGTAAGACGAGCATGCTACAATCTGTAGATAAAGAGGCCTCCTGCAAAATGTAGAGTAAATGTTACCAGGAACATGTTATTTAACATAACTTATGTGATATCTACATAAAAAGCAAATGAATGCATGTATGTGTGCATGAATGTATGTATGTTTTACTTGTATGTGTATTTGTTTTTGTGTTTGTTCATCAGTTTACCACTTTGGCAGATTGTTTGCAAAGGACGGCCAGGGATACACACAAATGAAATGACTGTAATCACAGATGCATATGAATGTGCTATGCCATTTTTTGAAACAGAACCCAGAAAAAATGATAAAGTGAACAACCATAAGAGGAAGTACAAATATATTAAGTGCAGACAGATTATCAGTCATGACAATATAACTGTAGCCGAGGGTGAAATATGAAATACAAATTATAATCATAGTAAAACATTAAGAAAAGCTAGTATCTTATTGTTGTTGTGTCTTTTGGCTTTTCCCGGTTAGGGGTCGCCACAGCGGAACTCCGGTCCGCTAATGACTGGCAATAGATTTTTACGTGCCGAGTTGCCAGCTCTGATGCACAACCCTCAATGAAGGTATGCCCATTCATGCAGAAGACGCTCTAGCTGAGAATCGAACCAGACAGCGTATTACTGTGAGGCGACAATGCTACCGCAGCACCATGTATTTCCTGAAATTTAGGGCAGTATTCATTGTCGAGGGCTTTGCATTTTCTGTGAAGAGGAATGCTATGAGGCTATACAAATCCTGGACTTTCAGGATAACTATAATGAACTTATTCAAATCCAAAGTGTGTAAGTAGCCCTGAAATTACACCAGAAAGCAGCAGTTTTCAGTCAGAATATTTAGATGCAAGACTGCATACCTGGGCATATCACAGAAGGGGTCACTTGGGGAAATGTTTCATTTTAGTGCTTGCGCATACCGGAACATTTTACTGAAGGGGTCACTTGAGTAAATGTTTCATTTCAGTGTTAGTTATTACTGAAGGGGTCACTTGGGTGAATGTTTCAGTTCAGTTCTTGTGCATAACTGGGCATTTTACTGATGGGTTTGCTTGGTGGAAATGTTTCATTATGGTGCTTGTGCATACTAGGCCATGTTACTGAAGGGGCTGCTTGGGTGAATGTTTAATTTTGATGCTTGTGCATACTAAGAAATGTTACTGAAGTAGTTGTTTTTGGAAATAATTAATTTGTTTGTTAGAGAAGTGCTTGTTGAATATATCAGGCTGCTGAAGTGATCACTGGGCAATATAATTTATTGTGTCATTTCAGTGCTTGTGCATACTTAATACAAACTAATGAAGGGGTTGCTGGGGTAATAATTAATTTGTGTGTCAGAAAAGTGCTTTTGTATACTTGAACAAACAAGTTTAAGGATTGCAATCCCAATATCATAGGCAAAGCGTTGCTTTTAACAATGGATGTGCATATCGCAAGGATATCGGACTAATGATTACAAAACCACCTCATTCGCATACTATGCTTTGCAACATTTCTCATTTGCATCTAATTATTTTTCAGGCCTTGCACATTAGTTTAAATGGTCTCTCTGAATCTTGCCTTTCCTATGCTCATTCGTAAGCATCAGGAATACCCCTATCGCATTTGCACAAGTGATTATGAATACCAGTCTAAAAGTCGACCAGAATTCATTGATATTATGTATGGTTTATAAACAGTGAAAATAGTATGGAGCAATAGATGAAAGCGTGGAGGAAAAACATTTTACAGGCAAATCTAATCATTATGTTAGTAAACTATCTTTTAGAGGTCACATATATGTTTTTTGGGCAACCCAATAATGGGTGTTTGATTTCTGTTGTTTAACTACTAGCAAGCTAAATATGTCTTGTCAAAAGTCTCTTTCTCAAATTTAGGTTGTTAAATCTTTAGTTATAATGAACATAGCTCAAAATACTTCCAAAACAGATCAGTAAAGGTTTAAGTATGATACAATTAAAAATTTACTTGAGTCACCATCAATGAGTCTTTTTGATAAGTCAGATGTCAGATGCATAAACAAAGAAACATAAACATATTGTTCAATGTATACAGAATACTTGTTTTTATAAGATGGGGGGTGGTTAAGTACAACGCACTCAGGTGCCCAGACATGGACTATTATAAACAATCAAATGCTACAGAACTACATTGTGCAGCATGTAGCCAGAATGTTAAGTTTAATACTTTTTCTTATTCATGCAGTCTTCAATATCTTTAACAGGTAATTTAGTGGAAGACAAAATTATGTTTTAGATCTTCTTGAAAGGAGGGGGGGGGGGTTGAGGAAATTTGCAAGAACAAATGTATTTCTTATTTTTATGAATGCCTTGAAGACAAGATGTGAGTTGATAGGGACATGTATTTTTAAGCCACTGTTTTTGGTACATGGATCACTGTTCTCAATAACAACTATCACCTGGATTTGAAAATGTTAGGATTATTGCTCCTGCTCTGTTTGCTACTAATAGCAAACTGTGTTAGTAGACAGGAAAATTTGTACAATATAAGGATAGCATGCCTTCTGTGTTCTCTAGTAAACAACTTTCTTTCAGGTGAAGGTTTGAAATGTCTTTTGCAAACAGTCATGGTCACACAACCACAGAGAAAGAGGAAAATTAAGTAATTGCAATCATTTATAGATTGGGACTGCCAAATATGTTTATTGCTTGGGGCAACAAAATCTCTTGCTTAAGCTCCAGTTTTACAAAGTAGCTACTTAAGGTTTTGGACTACCTAAACGTCTTCATCAGGAGATCCTATTAGAATGTATGAGTAGCTGTATTATAAAACATATGCTAGCCAAATAAAAGGCATCACATCATTTTCACAATCCACTTTTTTTCTGTCAGTTGAACAATACAGTATTTCTGCTTTTCTGAGTGAGAGAGAAAGACTAGAACAAGAGAAAGAAAGAATGATAAGTGGGCACTATACACATATATAAGGAAAAAATATATACACTTGGTTTTGTCAAGTGATATGAGTAGGAGTGGAATGACATGAGAAATCAATGAATAAGAAAATACATAAAGAAATGTGGGGAACAGAAACCAAGAAATTAAAAGACTAAAGTATATTTATTTATATATTTATTTTCTTTTTGTAGACATGGTTGTACTGCCACACATAGCCTATTTTCAGGGAAGACCTCAGGTGGCATTCATGCTGCTAGAGTAAATTCTTCTATTTTTTTTTTCAATAAGTGCCATGAGATCTTTTACATCTACCTGAGCTACCACCAAGTAAGGTAGCCGGGATGTTGGTTTTACTTCTCATTTGAAGGCTCAAACCTCAAAAGCATAGTACCCATCTTGAAGCTGCACTGCTGTGTCAGTATTGGAAAAATGAATTTAAGCGCCTGGGATTAGATTTGAACTTATTGTCGTCTAATCTTTCAGTATCAACAACAGTGTTTTACTGACTGAGACATAGCTACTGCTACTAGTAAAATAACTCAGATAGTCAACTCATGATGTCAATGTAACCACTAAGCAATATATCTTCAAAGGGTCTGGCAGCGGATATAATACTTATCCAAAGTCCTAATATCAATGTAAAATGGCTCACTGGACTCTTAAATGAAAAGCTTTGCTAGGTAAAAAATAAATTATTTTAAGAAAACAACATCAGAGGGAAAGAGTTGTGCTAGTATACTGACAACTCTTGACTCTGGAGAGCTTCAATGACTAGGCCCATCAGAATAGCTTTAGATGGTTTAGTTACTTGTTTTGCAGTTTGACAAAGAGCAAAACATGGTAATTATGAATGTAAATAGGGCAATGAAGACATGAATGTAGGAAGACAGCAGGTGTTAATTTAGAAGTACTGTGAGCAAAATCAAAATGGCTGATAAAAAGTCCTGAGAGTGGCAGTAATACCAAACAAAAGGCTTAATCTTTTAGATTAAACTGCATGAAAGAATTATCACTGAGCATTTTCCCAGCTTCTGCAATACTTATTTAATGTGACTAAACATATGAAGAAAATATTTATCTTTTTAATTGTAGTTACATGATTTGAATTGAAATTATGAATAGTGAAACCATGTTTAAAAAGAGAAAATGTCTTCAAGAGAAAATGAGTGAACCAAAGAAGCCAAGGCAGACAGGCAATATAATCACTTAGGTATATTTAATTAATACCTTCAGATTTTATGAATTAATTTCTAAATTGCACATGGGCTTCTAAAAGCACTGTGTCTATTTAATTGAAGGAATCAGGCAGTTAGCTAATCTCAAAGTCAGTGTCTCCTGAGAAAATCTTGGTTCACTATAAAATAAGAAGTGAGCAGAAAGTTCAGTGTTCATTCTTCTTTGGGGAAGGAATTAAAAGAGCAGTGGTCCCTGACTGAGTTTTTTTTTGTTTTGTTTTGTTTGTTTCATGTAAAGAAAGTGTTGGAAAAATTGAACAGGTGAAACCTGACACAGTGCATTCTTTTTAAAAGCCTGTCCGAATGAAATCTAAGATAAAATATAGGATCCTGTGGAGAAAGAAAGTGGGACAGATAGGCCCTGAAATGGCACCACCAGTAAGTCACCACTTCATAAGAGAAGAAAGTCACTTGAACATCACATCTCTAAAACCAGAAAATCACAAAGGGGGGTGAGACAGAAGCCGTTTACTCTTGATGACATACCACCTACACACATAGCTGGGCCAGCTTTATTAGCAGAACACTTATGTCAACAGAATTTTGTGGCCCCAGTATTTCAGTTGAAGACGTCCAGCAGATAGAGAGCAATTGGTTGGGCAGTTATTAGAAGATTTACATGAGGCCATGCAATAATGAACATTTTTTTCCTGAGACTTGGAGTTGTATGGTGGATAACAGATGCTGTCATGGTGGGCTAAAACATTAATTTGAGTTACGGGCATGGCAAGGTATCTCATATCTGCACTGGTGGCCAGTTAAGGAAAATGCTGCCCCTCCTTGGATGTTATGAGTGAGAAAGGATAGCATTATTATATAATGACATTTTTTATGTCACATCCTTGTTTTATGGTGATGTATAGTTGTTGGACTGCCATGCACATGTTTTTTCAGCCTGGGCAGACTTTCTGGGGTTGCCATGAATCCTGTTCCTAGTTGTTAGGTGTTAGGCCTTGATAGTTCTCTGACTAGTGCAAGCTACATTTGTACTTCATTGCATTTGTTGCTTTCATATTTAGGAGACTGCAAGGCCTGATGCTAAACAAGCAGTCGAAGTATCTTCCTCCTTGCTTACATGGAATGTCAATGGCATGTCATCCTTACTTCAATGTAAGTCAGTTCTAAATTGGATCAAGAAGCAAAAGTTCTACATGATATTTCTTCAAAGCTTTAACATAAGAACAAATCTCTTAGTAAGTGGCAGTTTCGGCAAGTCTTTTGTAGTAGTGCTAAATCAGCCAAAAGGGGAGTGCTCATTTTAATTCATAAATCTATTAGATGACAAAAGGAACATTGCATTAGAGATAATGAGGGTAGATGGCTTATGCCAAAATATAGCTGGGGCAATATTAGTACTTAATTAGTTAATCTTAATGGTTGCAACAAATTATTTGGTCGATCAGTGGAACAAATTAATCTCTGCTAAGAGGAAACATATTTTACTTTCAGACTGCATTATTTTGGGGTGACTTTAAAACTGTGGTAGATCCTTGGGTGGACTGCATCCCACAAGGGCAGGATATGCACACACATACAGTTAGTATTCAACGTAACATGTCTAATTATAGGCCCATATCATTATGGAATTTAGTAGACTATATGCAAACACATTAGATAACAGAATTGAAACATTTATGATAGATTTGATACCAAAGAACCATCAGAGCTTTATCAAAGCTAGCACTAGGGGTTAGGAGCAAGATTATGGTTAAACTTGTATACTAAAGCATATAGATTATGGCTAAACTCGTATACTAAAGCATGCTATGCCAATATGATAGCCTCTGCAGTCCTTTTAGGGCAATTTGATGTGGTCAATTGAGCCTTTATGTGGGGCATATTAGCAGCTTATGGATTCCCTCAGTCTTTCACAGGTAAATGGAAAGTTTTATATAGTAACCCTCAAGCCACAATTAAAACCAATGCAAACTATCTTCCCCTACTCAAAATTTAAAAGGTAAAGGCAGGGATTCCCAGTATCCCCTCATTTGTTCATTTTATTTATGAGTGCATTGAATACTAGTCTGCAGAGACAAATCCTCAAATGCGGAATAAAGTTTCTACAGATAAATTTGTTTTAACATCATGGTTTGCAGATTATTGTCTATTATGGCTCTCCAATCTACAAGATTCTTTGGTACAGACTTTAAAGAGTATTCAAGAATTTTCTTTATTGTTGAGCTCTCTACTAATAAGGATAAATCTATCCTTTTTCCCCTATCAAAAAGAGTCAGAATTATGTTAGGTGAATGGTGCCATTGTCCACTGCAAATAGTCATCCAGTACATGTATATCAGTATAAGTTTCTCTATCTTGTCAGACAAAGTTCTTGACATGAATCTCAAGCCTCTCCAACAATACAGTGATTCTCAGATTAAGAGAGAGAATAAACAGTGTCTAATATTTTTGTCTAAAATTCAGGTAGTGAAACATTTTATGGTCAAAATGATTATCTTTCTTTTGTGTCTTCTCCTTTATATTGTTAAAATACAGGGGATCCATGCCATATAGAAACAACTCTTCATTTATATTTGGGAATATTCTCAACCAAGAGTTTCAAGAAATAAAATGTACTGATCAATTAGACAAGGAGGTTTAGGCTTCCCAAATACCTGGGTTATGGAGTGGCATTGGTGTGTAATGCATATTCTAGATTCAGACTCCAAAGTAAACTTCTGCACTATCATGCTGAGTTAGATTTAATAAAGATGTTTATTGGAAAGGGTAGGACACTGAGGGGGTGGGCTGGGGTCCCGGAAGACCTGGTTAGAGAAACAGATGATTTTTAAAGATGAGCATAAATTTAAGCCTCCATGTGTCTGGTCAGGTTCTAGGTTATGGGGTTAATTACAATTTAAAGATAGTTCATCAGGTGGCTGTTTGGCCAAATTTGATAGAGAATGATATTCTCTTCCTATCTGATGTAAGTGATATTACATCTCTAACTATGCCACCTTGGCAAGTCCTACAAAGCAGAGGTCTAGACTATAAAAATATTTTGTGGTTGCAATATTTTCAGATGTGCTCCATAAAAGCAGATACAATCCAGAAACATAGCTATGCCTGGTCTTGGATGTTTCTGCAAAGTAATACATTTAAAGAATGTTTATCACATGTTTAGGTTAAAACATTCAAAATTTTGATTAAGGCAGGAAGCAGATCTCCATTTCACAGGTTCATCATAGATGGGAATAATTTTTGAAATGTACATTTGTAGATACCAAATGGAAAGTCATTCTAAATTTATATGCATGTAACATCCTCCCCTTTCAGGTTCAGACTACCTATATCAAATTAATTGTTGGCATACTACCCCGATCTCCATTAATAGGTTAAACAAGGATTACAGAACTGACTGTTGAAGATGTAGAAAAGACCATGCTGATTACCTTCATGTGGTGTGGCAGTGCCCAAGGATTTAACTGTGTTGGGGTTTTGCGATAGATATGGCTAGGTGGGTGACTCACACTCTCTTACTCTCTATATCGCATATCCATTTTTAGCTATTGGGTCTATGTCCAGATTATAATACTGGATGGTCTTTACAACATTATGGCTTCACTTTATCTGCATCTTCCTAGCCACTATATTTAGATTCTGGAAAAGAGTGGATGGTGAAAGGGTTAACTATTTTTTAAATAATTTCAACAATCTAAGTGAATGGTCCCATGGCAGACTTGATTATAAAGTTTGGGAAGAGTTGAATGCATTATTCCTTTATCTAAGTTTTAATTAGATTTAGTTTTGTAGAAGAAAGTAAGGATGTATTTTTACTACTATGTAGAGAGTGCTAATGTTAGCAGAGTACACACCTTCGTTATTAGTCTTTGGACTACAGAAGAATGCTCTGCATCTATTCTGTCACTTGGTTATGATGTGGGTATATCCGCTCTGTATTAATATTATATAGTGTTAAAATTTGTGAAATTCATTAGAAGGTGTATGAATTATTTCATACTTTGTACACTTGTCTGAGAACTGAATCTTGATTTCTGTGAGAGCATTGTATACACATTTTGTGCTGTTTGTTCTTCCAGCTATTAATAAAGTGGTTATATGTTGAAGAAAAGTTAAAAAAAAAGCAATAAATAATATATACAAACACATAAATAAATAAATAAATAAATATACAAAGTCATTATCATAATCAGCCCACTAGAAAATGCATTGCAAGCAAAATGGATCTTTATGTAAAAAGCTACACTACATACTCATTATATCACAAACATAATACTACAAAAATTAGCTTATAGTATAAAAATAACTAAATATTACCATAAAACTATAAATCTGAAAGCCAGCCATGATACATCCCATTCAGAAAGATCTGCTCAAGCTTTATAAAGCTTAATGCAATTACTGCTTCTTTGTGAAATGAATTAGAAGAAGCAATCCTGACTAAAAGAATATGGAAAATATGGCTAAATGGAATATATCTATGTGTGTGGCTGTATAAGTGTATATGTATATATATATATATATATATATATATATATATATATATACATATATATATATATATATATATATATATATATATATATATACTGTATATATCCATACACACACAGACATACAAACAAATGTAAAAATATATATAATACACATGTTTGTAACTCATAGATTCAGAGATGTGTGTGTGCATGGCAGAAAGTCAATAATAGACCAGAATTCATTAAGAATTTCCACAGTTTTAGGCATCAGCAATATCTCAGTCAACACAATCACTTGTTCACTGCATTCCCTTGTGTTATTGTTACTCTGCTGATGGCTTAGCATTATCAAATTACGCGAGTATCTCACCTATATAATCGTTACTCTACATCTGCATGAAGACTGAACTCTGGAGTTTCAGTTACCCGAGGTTCCACCCACTGGCAATCACAGTTCCCCCATGGGAAATCACTCTCTGTTAGTTCAGCTGGCAGTGATTTCCTTTCTGGGAGAAGTTCCTCTTTCTTCATGTTGCTGTGACCATGGTGTGGGTATATATAACTTTGTGAGTGTGGTGGCTTGCCCTCCACATTGGTGGTGCAGAGGGACTTATCCCACTGAAGAAAAGCACTTAAAATGTTTTTTTTTTTTTTTGGCTGCTTATTTCACCAAGTACAGTTTGGTGTTTACTAGCCCTGGTGCATTCAGCTTAATCCACTGATAGTGGAGGCAATATAATGGCTTATTTAAGTCACCTCTTCTTGTTATGACTTGGCTTGTTAACAAAGCCTGCAAAACATTGCTGATATGACCTAACTTGTAGAAGTAACACTTTAAGCTTTCAGTTTGCATTTGTCTTGTCCAAAGGTAAACATTTCTCCTTGTTTATTTCAGATAAACTGTTTATCAAAGCTCACAGTAACATCCTATGAGTTGGAATAAATGTCCTGTACTCTCATTACTTTTTTGTTATTTAATGAAGCTGGAGTTATTTACTGACCTGATTGAGGGAAAACATATATGTAAAACCATGGATACAATCAGTTAATGCACTCCTTCATTAATTGTTTAGCAATAAATTTCTCTGTCCGTGTACTAACTAAACTAAATGGCATAATGTACTTATGTATTTAATGATATATTTGAAGATACATTAACCTTTTCTGTTTGTTTAATACCTGCTACTTAGACAGTAGGCGAAAATATACGTTGAAGTTATTTGTTCATCTGCCTGGAGGTATTCTCTGTGCTGTTTAGTACAGTTGTTCAATGCTTCATGTAATACTGCACTGACCTATTTGGGAATGAATAATTTACCTGGATTTGTACAGCTTTAAATGCTTGATCTCTCTCAGCCAGAAGGTATTTATTGATCTATTTAGAGATTAATTCTTCAATTTATTTTGACACAACTACTCCTAGAGGTGACACCCTGACCTGTTTAGGTATAATGCATTAGTGTTCAGTACTTCACATTTCTAGACTTTACATAGCATACATTGTACTCTATGCTACGTGACTGGGGAAACAAAATATGCAGTGTTGGAATATAAACTGCCAGGCTTAGGCAGCAGCTAGTTTTTGAAGACTGCTTTAGAAAAATCCTTCCATTCAAACTATCCCAAAGGCACAAAACTATTGTTTGTTATTTAGGGATTTTTTTGTGTGTGAATGCTTACATGTGTTTATTCTGTTGCAGTTATTGAAGTGTGTAATACTCGTGAATACTTTATGAATGTGCAGTCTCTATGATTAATATGCACAACTTTTTCTTAAGGGCACCTTGGTATACACAATGAAGCAACGTTTAGTCTGCTGAACATAAACTATCAATACACCTTTCTCGTTTAGGATTTAGAAATACACTATGCTCTCGCTCACTGAATCAAGTCTCATATACATTGGTACAAACTCATTTTAAACTTTCTGCTTATTCCTTCTGCCCTTTCCAAGGTTCTACTCCTTGTCACACTTTACCTTCAGAGTCCCAGTTTAACTAACTTCCAGCATATATAACAACATTTTTAACTTCCTAACCACAAAACTGTAAGGCTTACTTGCTTTTCTCTTTTCATTGACTTTAAAATTTCATCCTAAAATAATCCACTGGTGGTTATGTGAATTTCTTATAACTTTCTATTTCTCGGTCTTGTTTTCATCTGTTTCTACTCAGCCCGGTCTTTGATGACTGTTATATTTTTGCATATTGAAGACTAGATTTCACCTATCCCTTTTTTTTTCCTTTAAGCAACTCACTTATGTTCTCTAGGAGGACATTTCACTTGACGTTGTTACTTTTAATATCAGTCAGTCAGTTTGTGTATCACATGTCCTTTCTCATTTACAGTTGAGTGTAACGTATGTATCACTTTATAACTACAGCTGTACATAGTTCCCGTTTACAAGCTAGATAAGTAAAATTAGCTAGTCAAAATTCCTTACAACTTGTGTATCAAACAATTTAAAGCAGAAAAAAAATAAACAGGCTACAATAAATATTGTTAGATAAGTTCAATGTTTGTTTAGGAAATGATACATATTTATAACAACCAGATGTTCTTAATATAGTTCCCAACTCTCCCAGATTTTCAGGGACAAACATAATAATGCCTCAGAAACTTCTTTTGTCTTGTATAACTTTTATATTTTTGTGACAAAACTGTCAGGATGACTGCCACAATAACAGCCACAGTTGACAGTTACAGGCTTCCTGTCCCTCAGAAATGCATACTAGTTCAGACCCTTCTCTTCTGTCAGCTTCCTAGGAGAATAACTCAACAATGTTAAATTGTTTTTGATTTGGGATCTCGTTACGTGATTATTTATGATTCTGAGCCAGATTATTAAGCAAATACATTGTGTGCTATGCTACTTACTGTCAGGATGGATTAAGATTTCACAGCCTCTTCCAAAAATGTTCTTCTTACTTCCATTGTGATGTCAACAAACACTTAGCAATAGCGCAGACTCCGTACTATCCAAAAAAGCCACAGGGAAAGTAAAATGCAACTTAAAATCTATGGAGAGTAAAAATACAATATCATCTACCTTGACTTTTTGATTTGCATTACAGACTTGAACATAATCTAGTCTTGTGTTTTTCCTGCATTGTCCTGCTAATTACACAGCCAGTCACTGGAAACCATAAAAAGAAAATGGAACAAGTTATTTTGTGTTATTTGATCTTTTTTTTTTTTTTGGTTTGGCTTAAAATGTTTTCCATATGAGGCGCTATTGTCCAAGGGCAAACACATTTCCCCACTATAGTACTATGCAGAGTTAACATACACAGTTATATGGTCATCATATTCTCCCTGCTGCAGAAAATATCTTTTATTTTAAAACTGAACACTCACAGAAACCCTGCAACTGTTTTCTGAATGCTATTACTGGAGTAAAGAAAAGTAAATTGATATTTGAAGAAATGCTCACTGCTTTGCTGTATATCAACATTTTGGGTTCGTTTATTTAGTAGCACAGGAGTAGAACACTTCCAAATGACATGTGACAATGACTTCACAAAATCTGTTTCAGAAGAACTGAGGTTCTTCCTGTAATATTATCTTCCAGGCATGACTTCCGGATTTGTATTAATATTATTCATAGCAGAGTCTCATAAATTAATATGTTGGAAATGCTGTGCGTCTGTGGGGGTGGGGGACATTTATTTTGGTAATTCACCTCATAAAATTGAATTAGTTCTTTTATAAAACTACACCAATGTTATAGCCAATACATTTCAAACTTAGCATCTTCTGTCATAAACTGAATCTTCACATTTTGGAAGTGCAGTTAAAAAAATAGACTTAACTTTGTATAATCTGAAGTACTTATTTTTTTCATTAAAACACATACAAAATATGGGCAACTATTTTATATTTTCAATATGTCATTAATTGTTGTGTACAGTATACATACTTTAACAGACTTTGAAAGCTCTAAGTATTTAGAGTTTTGCCATAAAAAAGGCCCTTGGCATGAAATACAGATTACACATGCAAACCACTCAATATTTTCCTGTTTCTTTTTTTATCACTGATGGGAATCACAATGTCTCTGCAGTTAATAGTAATACTTATTATACTATTATCTGATATGTTCTGCTTGGTCCATGATCATACGTGGTAGCATGAATCCCTAGTTATAGTACATTGGTCTGTTTGTTTGGTATTATTTTTATATATTATGGTCTAATTTATGCATTTTATTCTTACATAACTCTACCATGTGTATGTGTGTGTGTGTGTGTGTGATACATGTATACTGACCATACTGTTCTTTCTAGTCTATGTACATTCTACCTGTAGTTTTAGAATAGTATTATAAAAAAATACTGCTTCTTATCTTCTTTTCAAAAATTTGCAGTTACCCAGCTTTATTGTCCTGGAAGACAAATGCAAATAAATAAATACACTTGCCCATGCTTCCTCTGTGTCTTTAACATTGCTGCTACTTTACATAACAAACATTGTGTTTGTTACAGCCTGATTAGTTTTTGTTCTTTCGTTTTCTTTGTTTTCACCACAGTAACTTTCACCACAACACCTTTGTTTTCCTCCTTAACTTGTGTTGGGCTATTATCCATCCTTCTATCATCTTAGAACCCTAAACTTCTTTTTACCGTTCCTGTTTTTATTTTTGTTCAAAGCTTCAAAGGTTAGTATTATGCTAACTGCCCTTGTGGGCCATTTTAAGCCTAGCCAATTACCTCAAGTGAGAATCAAACTCTGTACCTTGTATCTTTAAGGTAAACACCTTAACCATTATGCCAACCTCCCTTCCTGTTCGCCTCTTAATTTAACACTGCCATCATAGTAACTGCCCTCATTTGATATATTCACATTTTGTTTTATTTTGTCCATGTCATGAATTTTTTTTCTTAAGCTCCTGTCTTTGTTGTTAAACTTATCCAGCCTATGGTGGAACTAAGAATGTTGATTTCAATCTCAACTTAATATCATATAAAGAAGTAGAATAGCAATCACATTTTTTCACAGTTATTTTCCATGAGGCACTACCATCCAGCTCCATTTTGCAATATCGACATGATTTTAAGTAACAGTCATATATGTTTTATGAGAACTTTTCTCCTTTTCAGGTATATTGTCAGCAATTAAATTGTTTCCATCTCACATTCATGTGAAACAGCATACTGCAGAGTAAATTAAAAATGTCCTATGGTCACAATTTGCAAGAATTAAGCATAGCTTTCAGACTACAAATCACTGAAATCAAATGAAAAGAAGTTGCAGCTCTATGCAAAGCATGGTCCAGCTACAAAGGGAGGGAAGGTTATTTAAGCAATAACCGATGACGTGGTGTGGTATATTGAAGATTTACCCACAGTTGGCATGATTTAATCACAAGGGCGAAGCCCGCATGATTAAATAAAGCCAACTGTGGGTAAATCTTCAGTATACCACAACCACAGAGTCAGTTATTGCTATTACACAATGACACTGTTTAAGAAAAAAATACTTACGTTTCTTAAATAATGCCTTTGTATAACGGCACATTACTGTTCTTCCACCAGTGGTGGTATACTGCTTCCTTGTGTTGATGTACTGCACATGCATATGGGACTTGCATTCCTATGCATACCCAGTACATCAATGATTTGAAACAGAAGCAATGGAGAAAAGAAAGTCTCCGTTGCTCCATTTTTTTTTTTTTAATTAAAAAAAAAAGTTTTGGGCACTTTATACCAATGGAAAAAAAGATCGGGCGACCGGACATTTTTCCATTGATATATTGTGGGATTTACAACTGGCACACTGGCCAATCAGAGTGCATGGTTTGGAATATTAATGGGGGGGAGGGGTCATTGTATAATTACTAACATACTATACTATCTACACCCATTATTTTCTGCCAACATACTAAGCAACAATATAGTAACTTATCTGCAGCAGATAACTACTCCAAGTGGTACATTGTGGTAGTTATTTAGTCATCTATGCATGGCAATACAGACATGTTGTGTTCAGCCAGTGCTCTTAAACTTATACAAGTGGGTTTGACAAAAGTCTCCAAGAGTACGTTGTACCAAAAGAAATTAATTCATAACAATCAATTACCTCTTGAGACTTCTGCGATTTAGGACCGTTCATGTTCCTTATAATCAATTGTATTTTATATCTGCTCTATTTGTATTTCTCCAGTGGTTTTCTCTTCTAATGATCAACAGATGACAAACTCGCCTTCCTGTATTAGCTCACAGAATACCGAATGCTAAATTTCGATGGAATGATACAAAAATCTTTGTACTTATCATTCAGGTCATGAACTGCTTACTTGTTGCTGTTTAGAAAAAAACTGTACTTTTAACAATAGTAATCAGTCAGCACTTGTCTATATTATTCACATTATTTTCACCCCTAATATAATCTATTTTTATTTAATTTATTTATTTTTTGTTTGTTTGTTAAGTGTTCTAGGCTAACTGAACCTTAGACAAAAATGTTCTTTTTCAGCAACTCATTTGGAAAAAACTTCAGATTGTAATGATAAAAAGAAAAAAGTTGTTTCTGCATAATTTAATAATCTAAGATTGAACGTAATAAATGTTAAAATGTAATTTGATGTAAAATACTTTATAAGCAACAGTACATCATTATTTATTTAAATACTTTCTTAAAATATCACAAAATTACAACAATAGGATATTTGTAACTACAGAGGGATTAAACTGATCAGTTACAGCATGAAGTTATGGGAAAGAGTAGTGAAAGCTAGGTTAAGAAGGGAGGTGATGATTAGTGATCAGCAGTATGGTTTCATGCCAGGAAAGAGCAGTACAGATGTGATGTTTGCTCTGAGAGTGTTGATGGAGAAGTACAGAGAAGGTCAGAAGGAGTTGCATTGTGTCTTTGTGGATTTAGAGAAAGCATACGACAGGGTGCCTAGAGAGGAGTTGTGGTATTGTATGAGGAAGTCAGGAGTGTCAGAGAAGTATGTAAGAGTGGTACAGGATATGTACGAGGGTAGTGTGACAGCGGTGAGGTCTGTGGTGGGAGTGAAGGATGCATTTAAGGTGGAGGTGGGATTACATCAAGGATCAGCTCTGAGCCCTTTCTTATTTGTAATGTTGATGGACAGATTGACAGACGAGATCAGACAGGAGTCCCCGTGGACTATGATGTTTGCAGATGACATTGTGATCTGTAGTGAGAGTAGGGAACAGGTGGCGAAGACCCTGAAGAGGTGGAGATATGCTCTAAAGAGAAGAGGAATGAAGGTCTCCAGGACTAAGACAGAATATATGTGTGTGAATGAGAGGGAGGATAGAGGAATGGTGAGGATGCAAGGAGTAGAAGTGGTGAAGGTGGATGAGTTTAAGTACTTGGGATCAACAGTACACAGTAATGGTGAGGGTGAAAGAGAGGTGAAGAAGAGAGTACAGGCAGGATGGAGTGGATGTAGATGAGTGTCAGGAGTGATCTGTGACAGACGAGTACCAGTAAGAGTGAAAGGGAAGGACTACAAGAGGGTAGTGAGACCAGCTATGTTATATGGGTTGGAGACAGTGGCATTGACAAAAAGGCAGGAGTCAGAGCTTGACGTGGCAGAGTTGAAGATGTTCAGATTTGCATTGGGTGTGACGAGGATGAACAGGATTAGGAATAAGTATATTAGAGGGTCAGCCCAAGTTGGAAGGTTTGGAGACAAAGCCAGAGAGGCAAGATTACATTGGTTTGGACATGTGCTGAGGAGGGATGCAGAGTATATTGGGAAAAAGATGGTAAGGATGAAGCTACCAGGTAACAGGAAAAGAAGGCCTAAGATAAGGTTTATGGATGTGATGAGAGAGGACATGCAGGTGGTTGGTGTGACAGAGCAAGATGCAGAGGACAGGAAGAAATGGAAACAGATGATCCACTGTGGTGACTCCTAATGGGAGCAGCCGAAAGAAGAAGAAGAAGAAGGATATTTGAGAATACCATGACAAACAGAGTAATAGTTATATGCAAAAATTAGAAGGGAAAAGTAGAAAAGGTTAAAGAGGAAAGATAGCCAAGATAATGATAACATTTAGAGGGAGACAGGTATTCCTGTTGTTAATGGGAAGGTGCTGGGTGAACTGATTGCAACTTATGGACCTGAAAAAGGAAATAAGGTGACAAGTGAAATGCAGTTTTAAGGGGGTGTTTGCAAAATGATACAGACAAGCTCAACAGAAAGATCATGCAATCGATAAACTCCCTGCAGAGTACTTCAGAACTGCTGCTAGTGTTACAGCTTACCCCATCTCAATACTAATCAGCCACTCTATCAATCAGCATACAATTCCAGCCCTTTGGAAAACCTCCTATATAATACCCTTACACAAAGGTGGTCCCTCAATCAAACTTAACTACTGCCCCATAGCAATCTTATCCCCACTATCAAAAAATCTTAGAAAAAAAATGCATCCATTCTTAGCTGATGAAACATTTACTTACAAATAATCTCCTCACCAACACCCAGCATGGCTTTCGCCCATTCTATAGTGCCACTGCAGCACTAATATCCTTCACCAACACTGTCAACCAACATGGGAACCTACTAAACCTAGTGTCCGTCACCTTCCTTGATCTGTCTAAAGCATTTGATACAGTATCCCACAGCAAACTACTTACTGTCCCAGCCAAACTCAACCTAAGCAACCCCTCCTTGCTCTGGTTTCAGGACTACCTAGCCAACCACCAACAAGCAGTTAAGTGGCATAATTCCCTCTCCCTCCTTCTCCCAGTAACAGTAGGTGTACCATAAGGATCCATACTGGGACCCCTACTATTTAATATCTTTACAAACACCCTCCACAGTGCCACCCAGCAAGATACAATAGTCCAATATGCAGATGATACTACACTGATCTGCTCAGCCCCCACACTCCAAACACTCCAGACTAAAACCCAAGACGCCTTCTCCAATATCAGAAATTGGTTAAAAAAACTCACAACTAATACTTAACCCCAAAACAACTCAACTTATGCTTTTCCACCCGACCAAAACTATTGATTATTCTGCACTTTTCTCTATCATTTCTGCCAGTAACACACAAATCTCCCCAGTAACACAAACTAAACTTCTTGGTCTAATACTTAACCAAAACCTAAAGTTTGACAAACATGTAGCACAAGCCATATCCAAAGTCCATAAAAAACTTGGAACTCTATACCGCTGCAAGAACTATCTAACCAAAAACACCAAAATGACTATATCCAGAACTCACCTTCTCTCTACATTGCTTTATGCATCCCCTGTATTAACAAACCTTAACAAGACAGATTTAAACATGTGTTATAATAAAATAGCTAGATTTGCAACCAACTCTAATTTGCACTCCCACCACTGTCACATGCTAAAACAACTAGGTTGGCCAGAACTCCCCAACTTACTAAACTATAACCAGCTCACCATGGCTCATTACTTGCTGTACCCACCCAAAAAAAATTCCTGATCTCTCAGACTTACTCAACTTTCAAAATTCTGTGCATCATCTAAGATCCACTAACAAAGTCCTTCTTGAAGTAGCTAAGTATAGACATAGGGCAGGGGAATTCCTCTACTCCTACACAGCTGCTAAAACCTGGAAGTCTCTTCCAACAGACATCAGATTGCAAAACAGCAATCAACAACAGTATTATAAAATATATTCAATATGGTTAAAGAACAGGAATTTGTTAAAAATAACAGAATTTCATTGACTCAGCAATTCTATAGGAAAATGTAATGTCTTTGTATCAATGCCTTTTCTAATTTCAGTTACTGAAGACATGAGTTTATCCTGTGAATAATGTGGTCCAAAAGGTTTACGTATAAAAAGTGGGTAAGAGGCAATTTAATATCATTATTTATATGTAATCCACTTTGTACTTGATTAATCTAAACTAAGACATCTAAATCTTTGGGAGGGTACAGTCTCAAAACACTGACATTCCAGCAGTTGCACAATACATTTGTAATGAGGAAGCCCCCCCCCCCAACACACACACTGCACTCCTGATATGGGTATATAGGCGCAAGCCCCCACACCACTAATCTCTAAATAGACTTATTACAAGGCTGAGCAAACTGAGATAACAGGGAGAAGGTAGAAAGCAAACGTAAACTCACCTTCTCCTGCTTCTCTGATTCCATAACACAGGCAGCACATGACCTAGGCAGTTCTAATACAGCAAAACATCAGCTATTGGGAAATATTTCAAGACTGGTTGTTCCAAGCTGTGATAAAGTGGAGGTTCCCAGTAAGAGACAGTAGTGTGGTACAGTGGGAGATGTGGGAGGTTATCTTTTATGAGATTTCTGGGGGACTGACCTTTATTCCTGGGGCTAACGCTGGCAGTATAGGAATCTGCTGCTGTCAGCAAAGACATTCTATCCTGGCTAACTAGTGAATGTGAAACTGCATTAAAAATAAAGAAGAGATTACTTCATAATAATGAAAACAAACAGTACATGTTTTTTAGGATGGTTTTCTTTATTTTGAGGTGTGATATTGGCAGCTTGATCACCCACAAGTATCATTGGCGGGACAGCAAAATGGTGGAATGGATACATACTGTAGTTAAAGATAAGCCTGGATAGCAGTTAATACAGCTCATTGTATAAGGTGAGAAGATGATGTGGGAACAGGTGATGATAAATACAGTGTAATTGCATAAGTTAACATTTTTAAGGACCATACAGACTAAGAATAGTTAAGTGCATACTAGGAAGGCAGGAGTGAACTGAGAGGCTCTACTTACATTTACTATCTTCTGACATCAGCAGAAGGTCTCAGACTCAGAAGTGTAGCTAAGGTGGGCAAAGGGGGCAGACGCCCATGATGCAAGCTACTAGGGTGCACTGTCGGCAGATGCTGATCATTCAGTGGTACAGTTCAGGCATTCATTTCAATACCAGCATTTCTGAACACCAGTATGGAAATGAAATACTGCTTTTGCTTTCAGGACTGAAGCACTTGCTTAAGCGTTTCACGTGTGTTCAGTTTTTAATTATACAAAACTTTTTTTTGTTTTGTTGCCTTTCAAAATAGTTGAGGGGTACAGAGGACCTGGCACTCTTTAGGAGAGACATGAGGCATGACAAACTGGGGAACGACCTGTTTTTTTTTTTTTTTTTGCTCCTCAACTTAGACTTCAGGGGTGCCAAATGATGGACTGGCACAGGGCACAAGGTGAACCAGATATGCCTCTGCTCAGACTGACTTCATTTCTTAATGTTTTAAGATGACATCCATTGTCAAGCATATGCACCTGTAACAGCCAAAGAATAGTTTATTCTATCAGTTTTAACATGGTCTCCATTAGGATGCTTCATTTATTTATTTTGCAAGTAAATCAGAAACGATTAGGCACCAAGGGTAATGTATAACAATCCTAGGCCTTACTTTGTTCTTAATGTAGTTTCAGTAATATTTTATAGGGTAGAATTTCTTAAGCAATGGTTCAATAACACAATATACAGAAGATAAAAAATTATCCACTCGGCATACAAAAATCACAACATGTATCAAGAATACAGTGAAGGAACACTAATAAAAGTATACATTTTCAGACTTTTGTTGCTGTGAGGCATATTCCTTTTTTACTAATACTACTCCTCCATGTTCAAAAGTTGGAAACAGCATGAACTTCTGAAGATGTCCTACTTACAACAAATATAACATCAGGAGTAATGAGTGTGTCTATATTTTTAGGCATCTAATGGTAACATTAACTATTTCATTGCCACAAACTTAACTGTTAGCACTGTTGGATCATATCCAAAATTTCATTTTACAGCAGTCTTTTTGATTCATTTCTACTACAAGAAATAGTGTCTGTGAGAAGTTAAAAATAAACATCTCTTTTACAAAGTGCATTCAGGAGAATGATTAAAGTGATGTTAGTGCAGACAATATTTTGAAGCTTTTTGCTTCTTCTAATGTTCTTATCAGTCATCATGTACATAAGTAATCTGCATTTAGTGGCATTCCTTTAAATTTTATAAAATAATATACTGCTTTTAACACTTATTTACCCAAGGTCATATTGATACTTTGGGCTTAAGTATTCATGGGATTATGCGAAAATCAAAGGACCAGCACATAAAGACTAAATGCCAACAGTATGTTTCATTGAGACAGGTGAGTGGGTTTGGATGAAGAGTATATTTGAGTGTTTTTAGGGATTGGTGTGTGGGGGGGGGTAGATTTTCTATGTTTTTGTGCGAGAGTTTGTGTATGCAGGGTTGGGTTTAGGTAAGTTGACAGATAATAGTGTTTTAGTGTGTGTTTCTGTGTGTTTCTGTATTCAAGTAAGTTGTGTAATAGCAGTGTTACAGGATTGAGAAAAGGTCAGAATTAGGGTCAGGGTTTGCTAATTTTACTAAAGTGGTGCAGGGTTTTATTGTGAAGATTGGGAAAGGAAATAGTTTTCCTTTCTTAAACTTTTATAGGTTCAATATTTAAGGCCCTTGATATTACTTACTTTTTAACTTGTTAATGTTGTTATTTTACATTCAACATTAAGTATGTTCAAGCATACATAGTACAATCAAATATATATATATATATATATATATATATATATATATATATATATATATATATGTGTGTGTGTGTGTGTGCGTATGACTATCCATCAAAAATTCAATGCATCAAAAGACAATTGATCGAACACTTGTCGATCTGTAGTCTATCAGGCTGGGGGAAAAGCCCCCTCCACCACTTTTGTGGGAGGGCTGTGCACTCCACATCCCCTGCTAATTAAATATACCAACTCTGATTTCACACTGCAGTCAGGAAAGGGCAAATTCTCTGATCCCCACTGTACAGCAATCTTGCATAGAACAATTGCTGGCACATTTAATCAACTAATTTGTGATCATCTGCGCCAGTGTTTTTCCAGGTCTGACTAGACGCTATTCAGTGTCCAATATATATATATATATATATATATATATATATATATATATATATATATATATATATGTTTCCTCACCAAAAATATCTCAAGTCTCAGTATAGTAACCTCCTGTGATACACTAAAAGCTCTGTCCCTGTATTCAGCATCATACAGAATTCTGAGGGATGACCTCTCTTTGGACTTCATGCTGTGAAAAACCCAGTACTATTTGATCTCCATCAGCTAATTAGAACCAGTGGTAAAGCAAACACCTGTTGTAAAGACCTAAACCTATTGTACCACATAAAATGACATGACACATACCTAATCCATCTTACACCCTGCTTCTGGAATAGGCTTTCCTTACCTATCAAGCAAGCAAGTCTCGATGACTGGATGGGTGATAAAAAGAAGTTATGTACTCACCATAAGGTTCTATCTGAGTTGTTGTTCTTCATTTGTCTTCAGCTTGTGGGTTCCTGGATCTGGCACAGATCTGACTCGGCTGCATATCCAGCATCTGAGCCGAGCTCAAAGCTCCTCCCCTACCTATGATGCCTCTGTCTCCTTCCTCCCTTCAGATTGAGTTTGCTACCCAACTATCATCCACACGCGACCCAACACTCTGTCACATACTAAACATCTGTATAAGCAAAAAGGAAAGAGTAAGAGGTCTGTAGAAGGTGACCAAGACCTCTACTCATTAGACCACCACACAACCTGTGCAAGGTAGGGGGAAGGAGGGAGGGATGATTGAAGACAAATGAAGAACAACAACTCAGATGGAACGTTATGGTGAGTACATAACTTCTTTATCTGAAGTTGTCTTCATTTGATCTTCAACCTGTGAAACAGAGTCCCCAGCTACTAAACACCTGGAAGGCCCTCATGGAAGGATATTGCGGAGCACGGTAGAACCAAAAGATGCTCTATTCCTGGATATGATGTCCAACTTATAATGAGAAATGAAGGTATGAGATGAAGCCCAAGTGGCCGCAGAACAGCTTTCATCTAAAGAAACTCTGGACCAAAACGCCACTGAAGTAGCCATAGATCTGGTAAAATGTGCCTTCACATGACTGGTGGGGATAAACCCCTAGCAGAATACACCAGAATAATACACTGGGAAATCCAACAGGCAATGGTGACCTTAGATATTGGTCTCCCAAAAAAAGTTTTAGAGTAGGAAATGAAGAGCTGCTTCCGACAGCATTTAGTCCTGTGCACGTAAAAATGTAACTGTCTGTGCACATCCAACAAGTGCAATTTATATTCTCCCTTGTATTGAAAATTTGGGAAAAAGACCAGGAGATTAATCACCTGGTTAATACTGGACTCCAAAGCTACCTTAAGGAGGAAAGATGGAATAGTCCGCAAGGATATCCTGTCCTTATGAAAAATCATATAAGGAGGCTTTAATAAAAGAAAACAAACTACAATGAAGAGAAGGATGGACGACTCTCCAAAAGACCTCAGGAACTCAGAGCATTAGGATAGGCACACACACCATCAGTTATTTACTGAGTGATTTATTTAAATGTTTTTATTAAGCATCCCTATGTATAGAGTAGGGTTGTATTTATGACCTGTAGTACGTTTTTTTAGGATATAGTGTTGAGGTCTGTTCGGATATGTGGGCAAGAGTCCCGATTATTATAATAATAATAATATTTCTATATTTTAATATTACCTCATCATTTTTTACTTCATATTTCTTTGAGATTTATTTTACAATGAATTGGAAAGTTTTCTAACATTTTGTATTATATATGTAGTATTTTACTTGAGGAAATAAAATTCTTGAATATTTTATACATTTTTGCAATATGTATGTTTTTAAATTTACTATAGGAAGTAACCTCCCTACAGGGACATTCTAGGATTATACTGCTTGCTAGTAGTGTTCAATAACATTGGCGCTTTTGTGTTGCACCTGATTTAATTATTTGTATAATTCAAATGTTAAACTTATTTAGGTGCAACGAGTGTATTCGAAGGTTTGCAGTATATTTTCTGTATTTTGTTAAAGTCTCATGTGATTCCATCTATGAGGTTGAGGGGCATTTATAAAGGGGATGTTGTCCTGTGACGTTGTATCTGTTTTTTGGTTCTGAAGAAGTTGGTTCAAACTGAACTGACGAAAAGTTTGTGTGGAACTTAAATAAAACATTTTTGTTTCACTTTGCAGCTGGTATTTGACTTTGATCTGACCCAGAGTTCCTGAGGTCTTTTGGAGAGTCGTCCATCCTTTTCTTCATATAAGGGGGCTTGACCAACAATGTTTGAAGGTCCAAAGCACTCCTGGCAGAAGTAATAGCAACCGAGAAGGAAGTCTTCCAGGACAGAAACTGCAGATCCACAGAGGTTGCAGGCTCAAAAGGGGATGAAATTAGAGCTTGCAGAACTAACGTAAGATCCCACTGCAGAGTTGAGTCCTTCACCGAGGGCCAAAGAAGAAAGATGCCTTTTAGGAAGCCTTTGCAAAGTTTAGAGGATGCTAAGGAAGCCATATTATCACCTACATGAAAATTAGAAATCGTTCCAAATTGAAGCTTGACTGTAGAACTGGTACCCTACTGAAAGATCCCTAACCATGGAAACTGACCCAGTGGAGGGAACTAGGGCACGCTGTGAGGCCCAGATCAAAAAATACTTCCATTTGCTGGAGTACACCTTTCTGGTGGAAGACTTATGAGCCACCACCAGGATCCTTTTGACAGGTGAAGATAAGCCGGGAGTCCTGACTATCATGGGAACTGGAGCCGTCAAGCAGTGAGCTTCAGACTGCCCAGGTCTGGATGGGAAATCCCTGAAGGATGAGAAATAAGATCCGGAACTGGATCCAATGTCCATGGGGGAGCCACCAGATGAGACCACAGAGAGGAGGATAAGCATACAGAAGACCAGGGAGCCAAGCATGAATTACAGTGTCTCTGGGGGCTTCCCCCGGTAGAGGGTTCAGAGCTAAGAACTCACTGCATTTTGCATTGGAAGGAGAGGTGAAGAGATTGCAGGAAGGCTGATCCCACTTGAGAAAGATCTGTTTTGATTCTGAAGGATTCAGAGACCACTTGTAAGGCATCAAAATAGACCTGCTGAGCCTGCCTGCTAGAATGTTGGACTTCCCCAGAATGGGCTTTGCCACTAGAAAATGGCTGGTGGCAATCGCCCACTCCCACACCATCATGGCTTTGTGACACAGAAGGTAAGACCTGGTTCCACCTTGTTTGGTGATGTACCAGACCACAGACATATTGTCTGTCTGGATAGCAATCGTCCCTGGTGGGAAGATGGGCATGGAGAGCCTACAATGCTGGAAGTAATACCCTCATCTCCAGGATGGTGATATGCAATCTGGTCGCATAGGGGAACATGTGCCTTGGACTGTCCTTCTCGAGCAGTACCCCCACCCTAGCAGGGAAGCATCTGTGGTCACTGCGGTTGAGAGGGAAGGTGGAAGAAAAGAGCAACCCCGAAAAAGATCCGTAGAATGAATCCACCACAAAAGAGAGTCCCCACACACCTGAGAGACCCAAACAAGATGAGTCAAAGGGAGATCTAACATGGACTATTGGACTGTGAGGGTCCATTAAAGAATCTGCATGTGAAAATGTGCCATGGGCAAGAGATTGATCATGGCCACCATGTTCTCCAGTGCTCTTAATACTATTTCCACTGATGGTGACTGAGCTTGAAGAATGCAAAGGACATGTAGCTTCAGAGAGTGAATCCTCTCCAGAGTAAGAAAGACTTTGGTTTGAATCATGTCCAATCGAGCCCCAATGAAATCTAACACTTGAATCAGGGCCATTGATGACTTGTTGCGATTGATGGTAATGTACAACTGCTGGGCTAAGAGAAGAAAGGAATCCCTTCCTTGACTGAGCTGATACCTGGAAGGGGCAGCAAGGAGCCAATTATCTAGGTAGGGGAAGACCTGTATGCCCTGCAGTCTCAGGTGAGCCACTACCACTGCCATCACTTTGTTGAACACCCTGGGGGCTGTGGTGATGCCAAAGAGGAGTGCTCTCAATTTACAATGATTGGCCTCCAGCTGGAAATAGAGGAACCTCCGAGAGTTCCTGTCCATTTTGATATAGTAGTACGCATCCTGAAGGTCGATCAAGCACATCCAATCATACTCCTGCAGGAAGGGCAGGATAGATAGGCGAGTGACCATCCGGAATTTCATCTTGGCCACTGACAGGTTCAAGGTGGAGAGATCCAAAATTGGTCTTAAGTCTCCTGTCTTCTTTGGCACCAAAATGAACCTGGAATAAATGCCAAACCCAGACTGGTCTGGGAGGACGGGTTGGATGAATCAATTTTCTAGCAGCTTTGCAATTTCCAGTGCTGCATCCTCCCTTTGTGTGGGTTGAACATCCGGGAGATGTCTGGGTGGAGGAGGTAATGTGAGAAACGGGATTGAATAGCCTCTGGATATAATTTGCAACACCCAACAATTTTCCGTGATGGACTCCCATGCTGTTAAGTGTAGTGATAGGCAACCCCTGACTGCCTCCAAAGATGAACAGCCGGGCAACCCTTCAGGGTTGTTGCATGGATCGCTCCAAGAAAGGCTCTCAAGACCCATGATTTCTCAGCCCCCCTCTTCCTCTAGGGTGGTGTCTATCAAATCTCCCTCTGTCCCTGGGGGAAGGTGAGTCCTGAGTGTCCTGGGAATAGCTTTGAGATTTTTGGAACCACATCTTCTTGGCTCCTTTCTGATTCCTCGAGAAGGTTCACTGAGGGGCCAAAAAGTGGATCCCGATGACAGACAGAGTCTTCTTGTCCTTCTCACACTGGACTAAGTTGTCACGTACTGACTTCCCAAAAAGGGAGGAACCGTCATATGGAGCATTTGTAAAAGACACCTTAAAGGGTTCCAAAAAGGCACAGAGCTGGGGCCAGGTGTGGTGGCTGATGGCAACACTTGTACTGGCAGCTCTAGCAGCACCCTCGGTTGCATGGGAGAGGAGACCCATAAAGGTGTTAGCGATAGATGTCAGGGTGGCTATTTGGGAGGAGAACACTTTCTTGTCCTCCGATGACATGGACCCAGGGGTAGACTCAGTGACCTCCTTGACCAGGTCTCACTGCAGCCTAATCATGTGTGCCATATAATTTAAATCATGCACAGAAATGGTCACTGAAGTGTACACCAGTTTCCCAAAATGGTCCATCGTCCTGGACTCTCAGTTAGGAGGGTGGAACATGGAGCTCTCCTGGGTGAGTTACTTCTTAGTGGTGGCTGCCTCCACCATGGCATCAACCTGGGATCCCTTAGTCCAATGGGTCCTGTCTGATGGGGGACTCAAAATCTTGTCCAAGCATTTGAGAATGGGCTCCACCATGTCTGGTTCCTTCCACAACTGAGATGTAATAAGATCCACCAAAGGATCCGTGGGAGGGAACACCCAGGAAGTAGAGGGTCCTGCTCCAAATGCCTCTAAGAACACCAATTTGTCCAGGTTACGTTTTTGGGCAGACCCCCCCCCCCCATGCAGATGTAGGATTTCCATGATATCTTTAAAGGAGACATCCTCGGGGGGGGGGTGTGTGACCAGAGGGAACCTTCTCCTTCCTCAAAATCGGTGTCTTCCATGAGGAACTTCGGTGGGGAGTTCAAATACCTCCTTTTGCATGTAAGTTTGTGAGGAACCTCCTCAGTGGGGGTCTCTGGGGAGGACTCACCAATGTCTCACTGCTCCCAAGAGGGAGTACCAGGACAGACTCCAAAGACAAAATTGTCAGAGGTATTGAGGGGATCGAAAGGACCCTCTCCACCACATCAAAAGCCGAAGGGAACAGATCTTCTGGGAAGGAACAATGGCCTGAGCCATAACCCTCTGACCCAACAGGAGAGCCAGAGCCAAACCTCCAGGCACAGAGATACCAATGGGAAGGCTCTACTCCGAAAGGCTCAGAGTTGATGCCATCCCCTCAGATTCAGCGCCAAAGCTATGGCTCCAAGAGCTGGATGGATCCAAGCTGGTCGGATCCAACCTGCTCAGGGCCATGGTCAGTGTCAATGTACAAGGCACCATCGGAGCCGACCCCTTGACTCTAAGTGTCCCTGAATCCAAGGGCTCCAAAACCAGAGGTTGGATCAGAGAATGAGTAATAGGGATGAATGTGGATTGCATGCTGCCCGTTCAGGAGGGAGAGGGGGAAGGCAGGACTTCCAACATATCTGAGTGCAGATAAACTTCCACATCATCCTATCCACCTCCAGTTCAGAAAGGCTGCGGGTGGAGCAAGAAGAGGAGGCCACCGACACCGGCCTAGAGGGGTGGTGAGGGGAAGCTTGTGCCAGCAACCATGTCTGAAGCTCCTCTGGCTCCAGAGAGAGCTGAGGGGAATGGAGCTGGGGAGAATCCATCCTCGGGGCCGACCTAATTTTCACCGGAGGCCCTCCGAAGCCAAGCGATCCAGGGATTCCTTCCTGGCCCTTTATTTTGACTTAGCTGTTTTGTCTCTCCCCAGATCTGTTAGCAGGAACGTGAGTCACAGAGGGCAGAAATGGAAGTAGAAGCCGGGGCAGAAGAGGCCTATGTTGGTAGGAGGGGGAAGAAGGCCCTTCAAAATTAACTTATTTCACCTGTCCATCAGTGCCTGGGGATTAAACCCAGCACAGATGGAACAGGAGGTATCTAAATGGGCTGCCCCAAGACATTCAACACACAGAGTGTGGCCATCAGCTGGAGAGAGCTTGTGGCCACACTTTGTGCATTTTCCGAAACCTGGTTTGGGGGTTTCTGACATATTCCCAACAGGAAAGAGAAAAAAAGTTTTTTGTTTGTTTGTTTGTTTTAACCAATGCAGATAGAGTGAGGGGGTGGTAGAAAAACAGAAAAGTGGTAAAGTATATTAGAAAAATTAGAGCTAAAGGGTATCGGGTCTGGTTTCATGAGGTGTGTTGGTTTATATAGGAATAATAAAGTCACTTACCTAACAAATTTAGCAGAGAGCACGGATCGTGATGCGGACATTAGTGCAGCAAATGAGATCTGAAGGGAGGAAGTAGACAGGGGCATTATGGGTAGAGGAGAAGCTTTGAGCTCAGATCAGATATTGGATATGTGGCTGAGTTGGATCTGTGCCAGATCTGGGAACTCACAGGTTGAAGAGCAAAAGAAAACAACATCTTCAGATCAAATTTTCACTGGAGATATATGAATAGTCTACTTAAAGGACATTGTTAGTCTCTCACAGTACAGAGTGATATGAATGATTTCTCATTGGACTCCTTTATCTTTAAGCTTATTATAAATCTTTGAACCAGTAACAGTAGTTTAGTTTTAATACAATTTCAGCAAACATACAGTATGTGATTGGTTGCATTGTTACTAAAGCACATGCTTTAGATCTGTAATTTTATTCTGCTAGAATTCTATGTTATTACTGCAGTTACAGTAAAGACCTAATTGCTTGAATGTAATTAAGTCATAAGAAAGTTTATTAACAAGAAGCTTTTGCTGCCAGCGGTTAGAAGCATGTTGCAAAATCACTTGATTTTTACTCTCTGTTATTTTTCTGTGTGAGAGCAGAGTTAATTACCTCTAGCGTCTTTTAGGGAAAAGATAATAATCTAAAGTATTTATTTTCTGAACTGAAACTATGGTAGAAAATCAGTCTTGTTTGGAAGACCTTAGAATCCACATTTATGTAAGCTGTGTTTAACATCTGCCTGTAAAAAAAATTTAATAACTTAGCACAGCTAAGGGTTGAAGACTATTAAAGTTAGATTCAGCTAGGCTAATGTAGCTTTAATAGATGGAATTCTCCTTGTAAGTATTCAGTCTGTTCAGCTGATTAAATGTCTATACCTCACATATTTAATTTGTATCAGCATTTGTTTAACTTCTTTATTATATAAATATATTTTTTTATTTATTCTCTTTTAATATCATATGGCTGGTATTTATTTATGTATTCATAGGTTCATAGGTTAGTACTAGGCTAACTGCCCTTGTGGGCCATTTTAAGCCTAGCCAATTACCCCATGTGAAAATCAAACCCTGCACCTTGCATCTGCAAGGTAAACAACTTAACCATTATGCCAGCTGGCCAACAAGGCGGCTGCCTAGGGCGCTGCTCTAGCAAGGGGGGCTTTTCCATTATTTATTTATTTATTTACTTTTGTTGACCGGGAGTGTCCGACTGGATGTAGGTCCATTTTCAGCGGAGGCCCGGGGAGAAAAACTCCACAGTTAAAATAAACAGACAGTAGTTACACTGGATTACATAGTGATTAACAATTTAACATAGCAATTAATTACAAACATATTTACAGATGAAGAACATAGTATATCAGTAGACAACTAGAATCTTTATCTGCGAAGTACATAACAGCCATTAACAAATGTTACAATAAGAAGTTCCTGCTGTATAAAAAGACCTAGGCTTATGAGCATCTGTGCTTGCTATAAACAAGGTAGTTAGTGGGGTGGAAAGAAAGGTAGTGGTTGGATGGGGTGGGTGATATTAGAGTGGGAGTTGCAAGGGCATAGCCAGCATGTTTTTAGGTGCGCTTTTAGTAAAGTTTTGAAGTGGGTGCATGATGGTACGGAGGTAATTGTGGGTGGGAGGGAGTTCCATAATTTGGCTATGGTGCAAGAGAATAGTGCTTCACCAGCAGAGTTATTGGCTTTAGTGATCTGCAAATGATTTAAGTTGCTAGATCTTAGTGGTCTGGTGGTGTGATAGGGTTGGAGTAGATTCTGGAGGGATGGGACATTTAGTGGATGGTTTACTAGTTTGTGGGTGAGTGATAGTTGATACCATTGAAGGAGGTGAGGGAGTTCAAGCCAGCCCAGTTCAGCAAGTGAGAGACAGTGGTGACTACGGTAGGATGCCCCTGTGGCAAATTTGGCGATTTTGTTGTAGCAGGTCTCTAACTTGTTTAGATCGCATTGCCTTAGGTTGGTATATATTGGAGAGGCATAAAGTAGGGTGGAGATAAGGTGGGAATTTGCTATTGAAATCTTTGCTGCTTTGGTGAGAAGTTGCTTATTTCTGTATAATGATCCTAGTTTTTTGTGGACTTTTTAATGGTCATGGATATGTGAATGTCAAATTTTAGTTTATTGTCTATTTCCACTGCTAGAAATTTTGTGTGTTCAGTTGGGTATATAGTGGTGTTGTCTTTTGCTGTGATGTTAAAGTGAGAGTTGTTTTGAGTATGTTTGGTGGGTTGGAAGATGAGTAGTTTAGTTTTGTTTGGGTTGAGTATTAATTGGGCATTGGATAACCAAGTTTCAACAGAGGAAAAGGCTTCCTGTGTGACTTTTTGCAGTTTGGGTAGGGACTGGGCTGAGCAGATGATGGTTGAGTCATCTGCATATTGTATGAGTGTGCCATGTTTGGTGGTAGAGGCTAGATTATTGGTGAAAACAGAGAAGAGTTGGGGTCCAAGGAAGGATGGATCCTTGGGGAACTCCTATGGAAACAGGTAGTTGGGGAGATATGTCATTCTGCCATACAACAGATTGTTGGTGGTCAGACAGGTAACTCTGAAACCAGTTGGTGACTGATTGAGAGAAGGATAGGTTATTGAGGACAGAGATGAGTTGTTTGTGTGGGACCATGTCAAATGCTTTATTTAGGTCTAGGAAAGTAGCAGAGGAGAGATAGCCATTGTTTTTATGCTGAAGGATAGTGTTACTAAAGGAGAGTAAGGCAGTGGTGGTGCTATGGTTTGGTCGGAAACCATGCTGAGTATTGGAAAGGAGGTTGTTAGTAAGGAGGTAGTCTGAGACCTGAGAATGTATGCATCTCACTAGTATTTTGGAGAGTGGATAGAGAATAGCTATGGGGTGGTAACTGGTTAGTTCTGTGGAGGGGCCGCCTTTGTGGAGGGGAATTATATGTGATACTTTCCACAGTGTGGGAACGTAACATTCTGACAGAGATCGGTTAATCAAGATGGATACTAAGTAGGCCAGAGCATCAGCTGCGATTTGTAGGTATTCACTTGGGAGGTTGTCTGATACTAATTTGGTGGGCTTAAGTTTAGTTAAGAGTTTTTTTATGTTGGAGGTAGGTACAGGAGAAAAAGAGAAGGCAGTGGGGAGATTACTATTTGAAGGTGTGGGTCGGAGGGGAGGGGGGTTGTGTTGTTTAGCTAGTGATAGTATGGTTTGTGTGAAGTGTGTGTTGAATGCGGTAGCAATATTTTTGGAGTAGTGAGGGATGTTAGTAGGAGGGGTACTGACTTTACCTGGGTGGAGGATGGAGTTTATGGAGGACCAGAATTGTTTGGGGCTGTGTTGGGAGGAGTCTAGGGCTGACTGGTAGTATTGGAATTTTGTAGTAAAGAAATGGTTTCTTTAAAATATGCCAAATGAATACAGGAAAAAAAAAACAAAGAATAAGAAAATTTGTGAGAAAAAGGTAGAAAATGTAATCTGGATGGTGTATGTAGACCAGGGTGGGGGCACTGGGTGGTGTGGGGGGTGCTGTGGAGCCCTTTTCCCTGGGGCACCAGTTGACCAAAGGCCGTCCCTGCTTTAATCAAGAGTGGCTCCTTACAGCTTGGTTTTCACATGTTAGCATTCACCAGGGAAAATAGAGGCATCTTTAGAAATGACACAACATTGTACTTTAGCTGGATCTTGGGATGCCTCTAATCTGTCCCACCCACCAACCATTCAATTTACAATATTCTTTGCAGAAATTTCAAGCTGATCAGTCATTAGAAAGAAAAAATAGCTATTTCATGTCTTTATAAAATGCTAACTTTTCATATCCAAAGATTTTTTAGAAAAGGGTGACCTTCTTTCTCAAAAAAAAAAAAAAAAGATTACTCCACAAAAGTGACCCATGACTTACTGAAACACAACAGTCATTTCTGAATACAGTAAACTGTCAGTTTACCATAAGTCAAGCAACCCGCACTCTCAAGCAACTGGCAAAAAAAAAAAAAATGTAAGAAATACAGTGTAATTTTCATGTGTTGCACTGCCCCCCCCCCCCCCCCCCACACACACACACATAAACATACCTTACGTTTTTAGAGTTTTAGAGTTTTAAAAAGGAAGACAGGAATAAATTTGCTCTCTCCCCAGCCTGAGAACAATTCAAACGAACAATATAGGGTACAGTATTAGTCAGGCTTGTTTTTAATAGTAACTCTCAAGCAACCAGAAACTACAGTTATCTGACATCTACCAATCCCCATGGGTGCCGGTTAATTCAGAGTTTACTGTACCTTGAATGACATTTTTACCATCCATGCATCCTCATCCCCTTTTCTCATTTTGCACATGGGGTTGGGGTGTCCCTTCCACACTGATAATCATGTTGAGCCAAGGCTTACACCACCAGATGGCTAGCCCTGCCATTGTAGTCCATTCAAACCACTCACTCGCTCACACACACTCACCTATGGCCAGTTTAGAGTGTCCAATCCACCTACTGCATGCCTTTGGAATGTGGGAGGAAACCCACATGACTGCAGGGAGGGCATGCAGACTCTGCACAGAATGCACCCCAGCCAAGAATCAAACCGCAGAACCTCTTGCTGTGAGGTAGCAACTCTAACTGCTGCACCACTGCGGCCAACACCAACAGGATAAAATATTTATCAGAAATCATTATTTAGGTTCACAGGTTCATAGGCAAATGTTAAGCTTTCAGTCTGTAGCGTATTAAAAGCCCAGCCAATAACTGAAGATTAGAATCAAACCCTATACCGCCCCCTCCCTCCATTACTGCTGATCATCCAGCACCATCTTGAAATGAGAAGTTGTATCTCAGCTCTCTTTTGTCTTTGTACAGGAGGTTGGTAAGCAGATTTCAAGGTGCAATCACAATAAATTTTTCTCCAGCAACAGAATCCTACTGGATTTGTTACCAATGTCTGCAGCTTCCACTGCTGCCAATTTTAAATATTTATCAGAAATCATTATGTATGTATGGTTTTATGAGTGATTTTTATAGGTGATCTGTTCTTTGATTTGTATCCTAATTGTAAAGTACTTAAGAACATTCAAGTGTGACTGTCTGATAACCAGTTGTTTGTGGTTAAACTTCCTATTTCACATGACAAGCTGCATTAAAGTCAGCTTTGATGGACTTTGTATAAAAAGCCTTATGACGTTTGCTCAATAATGCAGGAATACATTCCTGATAGTACTATTACTACATCCAAGAATATTAGTCAGTTCAATTAATTTTGACAAACTGCTCCAATTAATTTTAACAGAACACATTATTGATGCTGGTTTACATGGTTTGTATTAATCACTCATTTCGATTATTACATTTTCTGTTTATACTTTACTAATTGGGTTGTCATATAAAAAGTAAAAAAAAAAAAAAAAAAAAAAACTCTAGCATCTATCCCTAATGTATTCCTGTTATATAGCTTTTTCATTAGCAGAGTAAAAATGTATATGAGGAATATGCTGTTTATATAATTGATTTCAAGATATATATATATTTTTTTACCAAATGAAGCAATTAAAAAAACAGTTACTCTGAACTGTCACATGAAAACTTCAATAATCACTTTTAACTTGCATTAAACAAAAGTGGCTGGTGCTATTCTGCTGCTAGGATGAAGCCCTTTAACTTTTAACAGAAAATATTTATTTTTATTACATTAACTGATGCGGCTGAAAGTAACATAAGAATGCATATAAATTTCTCAATGCTTGAATAGTGTGTGGGTAGTGGTACAATCTAATACATATTTGTAGGGATCCTGGGCTATTTTATCATTCTGCCCAGTAACTCCATGATTCTCCTGAACATGAACCTCCTTCCTCTACAGGAAGCAGAGTAGAAACCTATATTGTTATTAGGGAGCTCTTGGGCTGCAAGATGTAGCTAGACTAAGAATCTGATCGTGTAATCAGGGACACATGATGCATGTATGTCTGTTGGACTACTTTAATATTTTGGTGCTATTATTTATTGTGACTCATGATGATAAACTTCACATGTTGAGGCATACATGGTAATGGAAGCAGTTTATGGTAAGAAATATAGCAACACATACCTGATCGACTTCTTTGAGGCAGTCACCAAAGCCGTGGATGAGGGTAAGGTGGTTCACACAGCCTATCTTGACTTTGCCAAGGCTTTCGACACCATCCCCCATTCTGGAATTATAGCTAAACTCACTAAACTAGGTATAAATCCCTATATAGCAAGATGGGTTGCTTACTGGCTCACTGACAGAACCCACACTATAAAAGTTGCAGACTCCAAGTCTGACCTCAAAGCAGTGACAAGTGGAGTACCACAGGGTTCCGTCCTGGGACCTCTCCTGTTTGGTATCTACTTCTCTGAAGTACAGGCTAACACAGAAGGCCTCTGGCTAATGAAGTTTGCAGATGACTGTAAACTAGGAACCATAGTCAAGTCCCCAAATGATGTGGACATCCTGCAGAAGGGCCTCACTGAGACAGGCGCCTGGTGTCATAGCCATGGCCTCAAGCTCAATGCCAAAAAGTGCAGTGTCATCCCCTTTGGTAAAAACTCTGTACCCATGAACTACCACATAGGCAGCAATCTATTTAACACCGAATGCGTGATAAGAGACCTTGGGACCCAGGTGGACAGTAGTCTCTCCTTTGATAGTCACATCGCCACAGTAGTCAGGAAGTCCTTCTATGTAGCACACCTCATCATAAAAGGGTTCTCATCCAGGAATAAAGAGGTCATTGTTCCCCTCTACTCATCACTCATTAGACCCAGTATAGAGTACAACACCCCTTTTGGAATGTATCTCACAAGACATCTGCAGCAGTTGGAAAGGCCACAGAAGTATATCACAAAGAGGATTACTGGCCTCAAACAAATGCCCTACACTGACCGCCTCAAAAAACTCCAGCTTTACTCCGTAGCATATCGCCTACTCCGAGATGATCTCTGCCTAACATATAAAGCTATGTCAAACCCAGAGCTGTTAGACATGCTACACCTAAATAAATCCCAATCCCTCCAAGCTACATGCTCAAGGGACCTAAACCTTGCCACCACAATAAACAGGACACGCTGGATGCATAGATTCCTGTCCTAGAGACTTCCTATACTCTGGAACAAGCTACCCATATATGTCAAGCAAAGTTCTTCATTAGCACTAGTCAAGAAAAATCTTGATGAGTGGATGGGAAATAGGAAATACACCCAGGAGATCACTTCTGTGTCTCTGCTGGACAGTGGCACAGGAAAATAACTTTATTGGGTGGCGTAAGCTATGGAACCTTGCTGGCTAGGCTTACGTAGGCCCTTGGGCCGATAGCCTAGTACCTACCTATGAACCTATGTATATCAGATTGAGGAAAATGGGTCGCAGTGGTCTGTTTGTAACACACTGAAATATCCACATACCTTGTGCATTGAAACTAACAACCTGTTCTTGTTAATTGTATCAGTTTTCAGGACTGCCCCACTCATGGCATCTATATTTCTGAAACAGAAAAATGCTATTATGTAGATAAAGGACTTTAGCACCTGTAGGCAGATTGCATATGAATTTATTAGTTTAGCCTTGGTGCCAGTCTTATGTGTGCTTTTGCTACAGGGACCTTGTCAGATTCCCAAAGGAGTATGTTAAGTATATTGCAAAGATTAACGCTCTCAGTTATAACAGTGTTACTGAGCCATGCATGCAATTATTGAGTGTTGCATATGTATAAACAGAGTGTTAACTCTTAAGTCTACTGTGACTGTCATGTGCTCATTGCGTTATCTTCACTGATTATTGATTAAACAGACAACACTTCACAAAATGACAGTATAGCTATCAGTGAGAGGTAAAGTTGCTGTAGCTCTGTGGCTCAAGCAGGCAAAAGGCTGACAAATGCCTTTGCAAATGGCTCCCTTGTTCACTTTTGGTAATATGCTTTGTACAAATGCAGTGTAGGTGAAAAATATGAGGCATGCTGACACTGTATATTGGACAAGTGATGTGTACTGTTACTACCACTCTGTGTTCATGCCAGGAAATCATTCATGAAATTTCTGCTACAGAAAGTTCAGGGCAGAGACAAGTGTAAGGTGTTCAATGTATTAAAGATAAATTACTCCGAGACCTAGGATAAGATGCTAAATAACAGGTCCACACAATCAGCAAAGAGAGAGCAATCACACCTTATGGCAAAGATATAATTCAGAAGTTGTTTGCACTTCTACATAATGGCATGCCAGATCATCATCATCATCATCATCATTCTCTTTCGGCTTTTCCCGTTAGGGGTCGCCACAGTGGATCATCTCTTTCCATTTCTTCCTATCCTCTGCATCTTGCTCTGTCACACCAACCGCCTGCATGTCCTCTCTCACCACGTCCATAAACCTTATCTTAGGCCTTCCTGTATTCCTCTTACCTGGCAGCTCCATCCTTAGCATCTTTTTCCCAATATACCCATCATCCCTCCTCAGCACATGTCCAAACCAACGCAATCTCGTCTCTCTTGCTTTGTCTCCAAACTGTCCAACATGAGCTGACCCTCTAATATACCGATTCCTAATCCTATCCATCCTAGTCACACCGATTGCAAATCTTAACATCTTTAACTCTGCCACATCCAGCTCGGTCTCCTGCTTTTTGTCAATGCCACTGTCTCCAACCCATATAACATAGCTGGTCTCACTACACTCTTGTAGACCTTCCCTTTCACTCTTACGGATACCCGTCTGTCACAAATCACTCCTGACACTCTTCTCCACCCATTCCACCCTGCCTGTACTCTCTTCTTTACCTCTCTTCCACATTCACCATTACTCTGAACTGTTGATCCCAAGTACTTAAACTCGTCCACCTTTACCAACTCTACTCCCTGCATCCTCACCATTCCTCTACCCTCCCTCTCATTTACACACATATATTCTGTCTTAGCCCTGCTGACCCTCATTCCTCTGCTCTCTAGAGCATATCTCCACCTCTCCAGAGTCTCAGTTAATGGCATGCCAGATAATGGTAATAAATGACACGGCAGAGAGCCAATCTTGTGAGCTGATGTATTTATTTAATTTTATTTATTTATTTGTTGTCCTGCTAATTTATTAGATAAAAGTTTCCCTTTTCTGCAGCAAGCCAGTATCTACTTCTGGCAAATGGAACCTCTTCAGAGAAACGAATTCTAGAGTACAGGAAGACTTCTAACAGTTCAGAGCTTCATCTTCTGCCATAATTGCCAGCATATAACCAAAACATAATGGGGAATGCAACATTTGCAGAATGCAAGTTAAATATACATTATATTGTGCACTTATTATTCTTTATGGATTAAAAGTGCTCAATATGCTACTGTGCTACACTGCCACACTTTAGTGGTCTTTAGACAATGGATAGTTAGATCAATGGGATGCCAACCACCATGGTGGCACAGCTAGGCTATATCTGTGTGAAAATAAATTGAGAGTTCCACCTTATTGCAAGTAACCATAATCCCACCATATTTTCACCAGTATGGATAAAAGGTAGTAACCAATACTACCATGATAAAACTGCTTTTCTTGGGAACCCATGCCAGTTTTGACAAATATCTGTAGTCTGTATGTATTTGGTGGTGATTGCACAGCAGAGCTTTGGGGTGACTACATAAGAGAAATGGATTCATGGATGCTGTTAGTATGTGACTGGGGTAACCATGGAGGAGGCTACAGCAGTCTGCACACATCATGCAGAACAAAAAGTAAGATTACAGCTGCAAGATAACTACTTAGCAGATGCAGTGATTTATAACTAATTATCTGAAACTATAACCATGCTCAGAGATGAATCGGAACTGTTGCAGTCTCATCTGAATTCAGTTAGCCCCTCCACCAAAACAGATGATGACTGTACCCCTACTGTTCTTTGAAATTACCAGTAGCCCCTTCTCGTTGTAAACGTATTAATTGTCTGGTATATGCCATGGGACTTTATAGTGCTGGTTTCCATTTTATTCTGCCTGGGATTTTCTGAGGTATTTTGTTATGTTCAGCGTTTCTGTTTGTTGGTTAGACTACTGAGCAATGAACCTCCAGTGGAGTTCTTTTCCTCCTGACTGAAAGCAGAAGTCTAGCCTAGGGATTCATTAAAGTGCCTAGCTCTTGCTGAAAATGGCATTCTCCCACAATATGCCCACCTGTAATTCACAGAGATGTTGCAGCAACAAGGTAAGACCTCATTATTGGCTAATTTGCATACCTCTGCATTATACTTACTATCACCATGTACAAATCATTGCTGATCTGCATGTCATGGTAGTAAGCAGCTGCCAGTGTAGACAGTAGTATTCTCCACTGCCTCAGTCACTCACCCACATACACAAGAGCATACAGCATGAACACATGCACACACACACACACACACACACACACACACACACACACACACACATACACACACACACACACACACACACACACACACACACACACACACACACACACACACTCACACACACACCAGTCTTTACCCTGTCTCGCATCCCTCCCACCGCAAAGTATTTGAATTGCCATTATGGAACCTATCTATTATGCCTTGGCAACTAGTGTACCCTCTACCCCACCCCTGATCCCTGTACTGCTGTTAGTGGTGTTATGGCACTTCTCATCACTGTAATCCTTGGTGTCTAGTGGCTCCCCTCCACTCCCCCAATCCTGTTGTGATGTCCATGCCATAACAGCATTTAAGAGTATTTCCTGGTGGTCTAGTGCATCCCCCATCCCGACCCAGACCCCCAATCCCAGAACTGCAGTTGGTGCCATTATAGCATTTAAGGATTTTTCCCTCATGGTCTATTGCACCCCCCCCCCTACCTACTGTTCCACATATTGCCATTGGTGTCATTACAGCAATTTAGGATTATTACCTGCTGGTCCACTGGCTCTCCTCACCATGTTCTTGGCAGGCAATAGAACATGCAGTGGGACAGCCATGTAGAAGCCTTCCTGGAGATGCTTCCAGGGAGAGATCACATGGCTAATTAGCATGTGTCTGTCACCCCAAAATGCTTCATTAGCATTATCATAGCCAGAGGGCCAGCCCTTCATGGTGTTGCACGTCTTCATGTTAGAGGACTGTGCAGCAATGTGTTAGGGTAGATGAGGAATTGAGGAAAGCAGAAGCAACCCGACCTCCCAGTTTCCATCAAATTTCTGATTTTCTGATTCCCTGATGAGATCTGTGTAACATGAGAAAATACTACCTTGTGTGCCTCACAGCCATTTCTTCACTTCCACAAAAAGATCTTGTACTGATTTAATAAAAAGTTGACAGCATGATTTAGAAAGCCAACTAGCAACGATACCTCATGACTGGGATTTTTCCTGAGACAAAATCTGGTGGGTAAGCATGAATTCTTTTTCTGCTTTGGAATTAGAGAAGGCTCAAATTACTTCTGAGATACCATCCTATTCTCTTCATGGAAATGCTCTGCTAGTTCATGACTGGTTAAAAGTAAGAACAAGATATGGCCACTGGTCAAGAATGGATCAGAACAAGTATCCAAGAAGTGAATGAGGAATTATACATTAAGTTGTGTAGTGGCTACCAACTGGCCCATTTTAAAAAACATTCTTAAAAGTGTTAGTTATAGCTCATGATGGCTTTGTGAATAGACGCTTTTACATCTGTTGGTCATATAGTACGACAGTAGTTACACCACTAAATTTGTCCTTCCTTAAAGTATTTAATTAGATACCTACACTAGCATGCATCAGTCCCACTGCATGCAACATGGACTCACATTATATTCGCTGTCTATTTTTGTGGATCTACCTAATTTAGTCATCATTAATTAACTGCACTGAACGTTGATGCTTCTTGGTCTGCTGACATGACAGTTTTGAATATGGCAACGATGTATATTATATTACTTTATTTATTAGGTAAAAGTGTTAACCTAAAATGACATTTCATGTTATTTTAAATAGACTGAAGTATGTTTTATCCTGTACAGAAGAAAAAGAACTGGTATAGAAGAATGCAGTCAAGAGAAAACTTCAAGATTATGTGGCTCTTTAAAAAATAAATCATTGAAAGACTGCCATTAAGAAGAATGTGAAACAAGAATGGCATTTAAGCACACAGAAAACATGTACAGATTTCTAGCCACTGAACGTTTTAACTAGACTGTGACAAACGCAGTTTAAGTTCACTTTGGAAGAAGTGGAGAGCCAGCTTTAAATACCATACAAATGCATTAAGCATAAGAAAGGACACATCAGACTAACTGCTTTATTGTTACACACGGCAAGAGGAACATGCATGAGATACAGGAAGTCACAGCAGAACCAAATGACAGATTGACAGATTTTAAATATGTTAGATAAGCTATACAGCCACTTTGAACCAAAGAGAAATATAAACAATCAAACATATTAATTCAGAAATGCAAGGCAAAAGAACAGGAATTCACAAATGGGAAAGATGAGTAGCAACCTATATAAAGGAAGATGTTAATTGTGATGCCAAAGAAAAAAGTAGAAACACCATGCCATACCACAGTACATAGCATTTATTTGATTTGAATGCAGAAAATTGAGAGTAAATTGGACATTGTCAGGGATAGTGCAGCCCAATGGCATGGTGGATTGTCTTCTGGATTTCTGAAGAATCTGGATGGTCATTGGGCTCTATTGTCCCTATCAATGATCAACGACCAGGTGGATTGTCTTTTAGATTCCTGAATAATCCTACTGTTCTTACAGATCCCTAATGGAGATCTGCAATAGAGCTGACAAGTGCAAAAGTGCTTGAGGATGGGAGAACAAGTATAGCACCCTTACAGAAGGGGAGGAGGGCAGATGAAAAAGCCAAGGAAACTAGAGGTCTTTTAAGCAGTTCACAAGTTCAGAGTTAAACAGATACAGTTGTCAGGTTTAGGACATCTTCTATTAGTCAGTGAAAGTATATTCCATAATCTCATAAGATGTTGTATAATGTGTCTGCCCCTTGTTTGCATTCTTGATATTTATTACCTGGTAGCTCCTCCAACAATGTGCTCCAGACATGGACTTTCAAATAGAATTGGAACAGACATTACTGTAGACTGAGCAGAGGTAACCTCTACATAACCTATATGAAAAGGAATATAATGAGTGATCCTGAAGACTTTCTGGACACCTCCTATTTGTCAAGTCTATGATTTTTCCAAAAGGGAATCGCTGTATCTTTTCAAATTCTTTTATGTGGCTTGTTAGAAGACTACAAAATGCAGAACTGTATTCTAAATTGTGTTCGCCTGATGTCATTCAAAGTGGTGAAATAATCTCACTGTAGTGGCTAGACATGATCCTAGAACTAGTTAGGCTACAGCATATATTCTCCTAACTTTGGCAAATACACGCAATGGTCAGAGTTAAACTGCTGTCCACCAGTGTCCTTAGATTTTGTCCACCATTGTTCCTAACTCTTAATCTTTAATAATAATAATGTCATTCCTGATGGTCTGAAAATTTATTTTGGAGTAATAACTCATTTTACTTTTAGAAAAGAATCATGATGTTATATTTACTGATATTATACGTGAGGTCATTACTACTACATCAGATATGAATTTTATTGAGAAATTACATTATCCAGTTTACAGTCATTAGCATATTTGGTAATCTACAGCTCATTACCTACTTTTGTGTCTGTCAGCAACAGTTCAAAAATAAATGGTTTCAGTAGATACCACTGCTATCCATGTTGAGATAACAGGGTAAACACAGACCCTTACTTGTTGTCATCAAATGCTGCTGTTACTTCTTCAAAGAACCCACAATTCGCTAAAGGTAATCGCTCCCTAAATAGCCCGGTACTGTTCCATATGCAGGAGAAGCCAATCCTCCGTGTTACTCTGAATATGCTGCAGCAGTGAAATGTATGTCTATGTCTTAGAGACAATCCTGAGGCAAAGACTGGTTGCTCTATTAGAAGGCAAAAATATCCAGGACAGCAACTACCCTGACTCACAGCCAGAAGGAACTACCATCATGTGGTCTACCTGGGCTTCACCAAGGCCATTGACATGAACCCACATGGATGGTTGATATGGAAATTTGAGGTAGGACTAACACTGAGGTACAGACAGTTACATGTCTGAAGTATAGGGTGCAGAGTGTGGTAATGAGACTGCAGATGTCAGGAATGAGGCAGCTCACTAGCAAGGTAATACAGGTGTCATGAATGAAGGAGTTCGCTAGCAGGGTACTGCAGATATCATGAATGAGGTAGTTCACAAGTAGGCTACTGCAGATGTCATGAATGAGACAGCTCACTAGCAGGATACTGCACATGTCATTAATGAGGTAGTTCACTAGCAGGGTACTGCACATGTCACTAATGAGGTAGTTCACTAGCTGGGTACTGCACATCATGAATGAGGCAGCTCACTAGCAGGGTAATGTAGATGTCATAAATAAGGCAGCTCACTAGCAGATTATCGCACATATTCTGAATAAGGCAGGTCACTTGCAGGGCACTGCAGATGTCATGAATGAGGTAGTTCACCAGCAGGGTGTTGCAAATGTCATGATTGAGGTAGTTCACTAGCAGGATACTGCAGATGTCATGAATGAGGTAGTTCACTAGCAGAGTACTGCAGATGTCATGAATGAGGTAGTTCACTAGCAGGGTACTGCAGATGTCATGAATGAGACAGATCACTAGCAGGGTACTACACTACCTCATTCATGACATGTGTAGTACACAGAAAGTTATCTATCATGAATGAGACAGATCACTATCAGGGTACTACACATGTCATGAATGAGGTAGTTTACTAGCAGGGTGCTGCACATGTCATGAATGAGGTAGTTCACTAGCAGGATACTGCAGATGTCATGAATGAGACAGATCACTAGCAGGGTACTGCACATGTCATGAATGAAGTTCACTAGCAGGATACTTGCACATGTCACTAATGAGGTAGTTCACTAGCAGGATACTGCAGATGTCATGAATGAGACAAATCACAAGCAGGGTACTGCACATGTTGCTAATAAGGTAGTTCACTAGCAGGGTACTGCACATGTCATGAATGAGGTAGTTCACTAGCAGGGTACTTCCCATGTCATGAATGAGGTAGTTCACCAGCAGGGAACTGCAGATGTCATGAATGAGGCAGCTCACTAGCTGGTTATTGCACATATTATGAATAAGGCAGCTCACTCGCAGGGTACTGCTAATGTCATGAATGAGGTAGTTCACTAGCAGGGTATTGCACATGTCACTAATGAAGTAGTTCACTACTAATAGGGTACTGCACATGTCACTAATGAGGTAGTTCACTAGCAGGTTACTGCACATGTCACTAATGAGGTAGTTCACTAGCAGGGTACTGCAGATTTCATGAATGAGGTAGTTCACTAGCAGGGTATTGCAGATGTCATGAATGAGACAGATCACTAGCAGGGTACTGCACATGTCATGAATGAGGTAGTTCACTAGAAGGGTACTGCACGTCACTAATAAGGTAGTTCACTAGCAGGGTAGTGCACATGTCTTGAATGATGTAGTTCACTAGCAGGGTACTTCCCATGTCATGAATGAGGTAGTTCACTAGCAGGGTACTGCAGATGTCATGAATGTGGCAGCTCATTAGCAGGTTATTGCACATATTATGAATAAGGCAGCTCACTCGCAGAGTACTGCTAATGTCATGAATGAGGTAGTTCACTAGCAGGGTACAGCACATGTCACTAATGAAGTAGTTCACTACTAGCAGGGTAATGCACATGTCACTAATGAGGTAGTTCACTAGCAGGGCACTGCACATGTCACGAATGAGGTAGTTCACTAGCAGGGTACTGCAGATGTCATGAATGAGGTAGTTCACTAGCAGGGTACTGCACATGTCATGAATGAGGTAGCTCACTAGCAGGGTGCTGCCCATGTCATGAATGAGGTAGCCCATTGGCAGGGTGCTGCAGATGTCATGAATGAGGTAGTTGACTAGCAGGGCACTGCAGATGTCATGAATGAGGTAGCTCACTAGCAGGATACTGCAGATGTCATGAATGAGGCAGTTCACTAGCAGGGTACTGCATGTGTCATGAATGAGGTAGCTCACTAGCAGGGTGCTGCCCATGTCATGAATGAATTAGCTCATTAGCAGGGTACTCTAGATGTCATGAATGAGGTAGCTCACTAGCAGGCTACTGCAGATGTCATAAATGAGGCAGCTCACTAGCAGGGTACTGCACATGTCACTAGCAGGGTACTGCAAATGTCACAAATAAGGCAGCTCACTAGCAGGGTACTGCACATGTCATGAATGAGGTAGCTTGCTAGCAGGGTACTGCACATGTCACTAGCAGGGTACTGCAGATGTCATGAATGTGGCAGCTCACTAGCAAGGTATTGCACATATTATAACTCAGGTAGCTCACTGGCAGGGTACTGCAGGTGTCATGATTGAGGTAGTTCACTAGCAGGGCACTGCACATAGGTTCATAGGTAGGTACTGGGCTATCGGCCCAAGGACCTAAGTAAGCCTAGCCAACCAGGTTCCCTGGCTTATGCCACCCAAGAAAGTTAATTTCCTGTGCCCCTGTTGAGCAGAGCCACAGAAGTGACCCCCGGGGTGCATTTCCTATTTCCCATCAACTCATCAAGATTTTTCTTAAAGAGTGCAAATGAGGAACTTTGCTTGACATAGATGGGTAGCTTGTTCCAGAGTATAGGAAGTCTCTGGGACAGGAATCTATCCCTCCCACATGTCCTGTTTATTGTGATGACAAGGTTAGGTCTCTAGAGCATGTAGCTCGAAGGGATTGGGATTTCTTTAGGTGTAGCATGTCCAACAGCTCTGGGTTTTACATAGCTTTATATGTTAGGCAGAGATCACCTCAGAGTACGCGATATGCTACAGAGTAAAGCTGGAGTTTTTTGAGACGGTCAGTGTAGGGCATCTGTTTGAGGCCAGTAATCCTCTTTGTGAGGTACTTCTGTGGCCTTTCCAGCTGCTGCAGATGTCTTGTGAGGTACGTTCCAAAAGGGGCATTGTACTCTATAATGGGTCTAATGAGTGCCAAGTAGAGGGGAACAATGACCTCTTTTTTCCTGGATGAGAACCCTTTTGTGATGAGGTGTACCACATAGAAGGATTTCCTGACTACTGTGGTGATGTGCTTATCAAAGGAGAGACTACTGTCCACCTGGGTCTCAAGGTCTCTTATCGCACACTTGACATTAAGTAGACTGCTGGGTACTTTCAGATGTCACTAGCAAGGTACTGCAGAAGTCACTAGCAGGGTACTGCAGATGTTATGAATGAGGCAGCTCGCTAGCAAGGTATTGCGCATATTATGAAGCAGGTAGCTCACTAGCAGGGTACTGAAGATGTCATTCCTGGGTCTGTACTTTTCAGAATGCTTATTTCAACTGTATCTGAAGAAACAAAGGTACCTCCTCACTGATGCCACAGAATGGAGAAGACTCTAATGAAGGATTTGGAAAGGCTTACCATGTTGACAGCGAAGTGGCATTTGAGGTTCAGTGCAGACAGATGCAAAGTAGTGTAGGTGAGCTCTAATACTGAATACCAAATTTGTATTTTTAATACTCTAACACATTACTACAACAAAGCCTTTTTTCTTCCAGATCAAGATGCAGCAATATTTTAAGAGATACATTTCTAAAACTGTGTTTGATTACCTTGATGAAGTCACGGATTACTCAGTCTTCAAACCTACAGCCATTTGAGGAATGGATCAATATCTGCAATGCTTGAGAAAAAGGGACCAACAGGAACAGGATCGGGTAGTCATAGAGTTATTCAGTATCTCCCCAAACATAAACATTTACAGAGTACCCCAATGAGCCATTGTGCTCCCTATGAAGTAGATGCAAATTACTGCTGTTAACCTAGATGGTGGTGGCTGGCTATGGGCTATGGGTAAAGTATTTTTTTGTATCATAAATGTCAAGAAGGACACCTACAGTCTGTGTACGTTTATAAATAATTTGTACAAATCTAATGGCTATGTATATGCACTGTTGTATCTTGTTTTTCTCCTTAGCTATTACTAATTTTTTTACAGTATCATGTGATTACAGATGTTACTTCTGACTAAACAGTGTTTACGCATTATGTTCATGCTGATTACATCTGTATGAGGATGCTGTTTGTCATATTCAGTGGGCTAAACAGGCAGGCTAAAATAATAATAGCTTCTTTGCAGAGAATGGAGGCAGACTTTTTCAATAAGGATCAGTTTATAAGTAAATTAAAACTGGCAGCAGTAGAAGCTGCAGACATTGGTAACAAATCCAGTAGGATTCTGTCGCTGGAGAAAAATTTATTGTGATTGCACCTTGAAATCTGCTTACCAACCTCCTGTACAAAGACAAAAGAGAGCTGAGATACAACTTCTCATTTCAAGATGGTGCTGGATGATCAGCAGTAAAGGAGGGAGTGGGCGGTATAGGGTTTGATTCTAATCTTCACTTATTGGCTGGGCTTTTAATAGTGTACAGACTGAAAACTTAACATTTGCCTATGAACCTGTGAACCTAAATAATGATTTCTGATATTTTATGCAATTGGTATTGGCCGCAGTGGTGTAGCAGTTAGAGTTGTCACCTCACAGCAAGAGGTTCTGCGGTTTGATTCTTGGCTGGGGTGCATTCTGTGCAGTCTGTATGTTCTCCCTGCAGTCACGTGGGTTTCCTCCCACATTCCAAAGGCATGCGGTAGATGGATTGGACACTCTAAACTGGCCATAGGAGAGTGTGTGTGTGAGCGAGTGGGTGGTTTGAATGGACTACAATGGCAGGGCTAGCCACCCGGTGGTGTAAGCCTTGGCTCAACATGATTGTCAGTGTGGAAGTGACACCCCAAACTCATGTGCAAAATGGGAAAAGGGGTTGAGGATGCATGGATGGTAAAAATGTAATTCAAGGTACAGTAAACTCTCAATTAACCGGCACCCATGGGGATTGGTAGATGTCAGATAACTGTAGTTTCTGGCTGCTTGAGAGTTACTATTAAAAACAAGCCTGACTAATACTGTACCCTATACTGTTCATTTGGTTTGAATTGTTCTCAGGCTGGGGAGAGAGCAAATTTATTCCTGTCTTCCTTTTTAAAACTCTGAAACTCTAAAAATGTAAGGTATGTTTATGCGGGGGGGGGGGGGGGATACAGTGCAACACATGAAAATTGCACTGTATTTCTTAGATTTTTTTTTTTTTACCAGTTGCTTGAGAGTGCTGGTTGCTTGAGTTATGGTAAACTGACAGTTTACTGTATTCAGAAATGACTGTTGTGTTTCAGTAAGTCATGGGTCACTTTTGTGGAGTAATCTTTTTTTTTTTTTTTTTGAGAAAGAAGGTCACCCTTTTCCAAAAAATCTTTGGATATGAAAAGTTAGCATTTTATAGGTTCATAGGTTGGTACTGAGCTATCTGCCCGAAGGCATATATTAGCCCAGCCATGTTGTGCGGTATTCACCACCACTTAGTAGTTCCCTAGACCCTTGTACTAGCAGCTAGTACCCTTGGCCCCTATCTAGTAGTGCTGTTGGTGTGATCCCTGGTGTGAACTTTCTGTTACCCATCCACTCATCAAGGTTCCTCTTGAAGAACGATAGTGAGGGGCTCTGTCTTATGTAGATCGGGACCCTGTTCCATAGTAAGGGAAGTCTCTGCAAAGGGAATCTATCCCTCCAGCATGTTCTATTCATTGTTGTGTTAAGGTTTATATCCCTAGAGCATGTAGCTTGAGTAGATTTGGTTAAAGACATGAAATAGCTATTTTTTCTTTCTAATGACTGGTCAGCTTGAAATATCTGCAAAGAATATTGTAAATTGAAAGGTTGGTGGGTGGGACAGATTAGGGGCATCCCAAGATCCAGCTAAAGTACAATGTTGTGTAATTTCTAAAGATGCCTCTATTTTCCATGGTGACTGCTAACATGTGAAAACAAAGCTGTAAGAAGCCACTCTTGATTAAGGCAGGACGGCCTTTGGTCAACTGGTGCCCTAGGGAAAAGGGCTCCACAGCACCCCCCACACCATCCAGTGCCCCCACCCTGGTCTACATACACTCACAATTTTTCTTATTCTTTGTTTTTTCCTGTATTCATTTGATGTATTTTAAAGAAACCATTTATTTACTACAAAATACTGGAAAAGCCCCCCTGCTAGAGCAGCGCCCTAGGCAGCCGCCTTGTTGGCCTATGCCTAAGGCTGGCTATGGATTAAGGAAATACTTTTCTATTTAGTATCTCTTATGTTCTTTTAATTGACGTCTATCACATAATCACAGGTCAGCCTATGGGAATTCCTTACATAGTGTTGCAGAACAGAAAGGACAATTGATGCCACTTAGAATTCCTTCATTCATTAGGTAAGAAGGAACCCAAACCATATCTGCTAATATGCCAGTCATGTACAAATCAGAACAAATAAAGCCTGGGCTTCGTGTATATGATACAAAGCTAAATTCCACATTTTACAGTTTGACTGGAAATGTGTTTTATTTCTCTTTGCTGATTCCATAAGATACTTAGATGTGTGTACGTGAGCTGCACACTACCTGACTTGGTTACTGTATATTACTTTGTAACAAACATTCTTCTAGTTAAACATCAAAAATATAATCCAGCTTTCTCTATGAAGCTGTAATCATCTGAAACTTGTGTTCTAGTTATACTTGGAAGCCTATTTTATTGAGTGCATGTCTTCCCTTTTCTATTTTTGGAAAATATCCAGTATATATTTTTTTAATTGAACACAGACCTGAGATAAATGCTGCCTAAGTCAAGTAAACCAATAAAAGTGATTTGAATAACCGAATTATGCTCCATGCACACTTAGGTGAAATGTTCTTCAAAGTGATTGATCCCTGTAGTCTATTTGTATTAATAGTACTGTTCTGTGATACCTCCTGGGGGCAATATTTCATTAGCTATGATATCCAAATCCCTTTTCTGTTCTCACAGTTAATCTTTTTTATCAGTTATAGCAAAGTGTACCTGCTAAACATTATTTTGCTTTCTGAATGCATAATACAAATAATTACTCATCCCCAAATGACATAGATGTCACCTACACAGGGATATGCAATTGAGCAAAGAACTGTAGATATTAAAAGATAAAGCTATTGCGACTGGCACTGAACCATATAAACAATGTATGCAATGTATGCTTTTACAGCACACAGTTATATCCAATTCAGTGCATTTTCATATGATGAGAGTGCTTCTACAACTAATTTATTCCAGTACCTTTGAATAAGAATTATCTTTTGCCATCAAACAAGCCTTACAGGGATTACTGCATTTCTTAGTGTCCTGGTAGGCTTACCTTGATTACGTTCAATAAATATTTAGTTTGCATATTTAAATCCCTTGGCTGCACGGCTGATAATTTTTAATTATTTAACATCATGGCATTTGCAAACTTCAGTTTTTCCTTTGTTACACAATATATGTAGATGCATATATTTTTGTATCAGTGTCAAATGGTGAAGTATTTTTGGAATAACCTGCAGATATGACTGTGTTGCTTCTACCTTCCTGAGTATGTCACATAGAAAGATTAAAAAGAGACTGACCTTAATGCAAAACTGTGTGTAATACAAGGAGTGACCGATGTATCTTTGTTCAGCACATGAGTTATTTGATCTTGTCTGTCAGATTTTCTTGTCTTTGTACATCACTATATTCAGTATGTGACTGGCAAAGTGAACATGTCAGAGGATCTTCCCTGTCAGCAGTAATGAAATAATTAGGCAGCTAGCCTATTACTTACCTATGAACCTACCTGTAGCCCATCAGAACCTGTTCTGAGTGATGTTTCTTGACGTTGTTGCATCTGCACATTCTGATCTTTTCCTGCTATATCTGCACCAAGCACATACTTTAATAGTGCCCCAGTTATTCTGTACAGTAGCCAGAAATGGTTAATGGCTTCAAATAGTACCCCAAATTATTTTACTCGCACACTTCTTCTTTCGGATTGGCACAGTTATTTTATTTGCCGTCATGTTTTGATCAGTAAAGGATAAAGATACCAATAAAATCAAATTATCTACTGGGCTTGGAGTCTCCTGATAGCTATGAGAGTCTAAAAACAAGGAAACAGTGAAACCTGGTGAAAAAATAACATAAAAGTAAAAACTACATTTCCAAACACAAAGAGATCAAAACTGCATCCGCATGTGTGCACAATCGTATATCTTCAAAGCAAAACAAATATACCCACACTAACAATGCAAGCAAACAGATAGTAAATAAGTGTATATAGTCCCATTGAATGACTTGTACCCGTGGTCCCAAATTATTATAATAAATTCTGATGTCACTACATAGTGATGGAAACAGACATTTCTTCTACCACAGGGACTACGTTACCACCTACTGAAACTGAACTTTCCTTCCTCTAAGAGAAAGCCGAATATATGGTAGAACATATTGTGTTTTAGGGTACCAAACACTCCATTTTACAAGATCACATTCAGAAGTACTACTGGAGAGCTGTACTCCTTTCTGTTCCCCTTGACTTTTATGCTGTAGGATCCTGCTGCCCACATGGCTTGGTAACTACCTTAAGAAAGAAATAATTGTTTATTAAAACATTCTAGTTCAAGAATCTAAATTTCCTTTTCCAAATTATAACAGACGATATAAAATTACTAATGTCTGGACTTATTTCATCCTTCTCCTTGATCTGTGTCAGGGATCAAAATAGGTTTTGACCAGAAACTGTTTTCAATGACTTAGGCAGGCAACAAAAAATGCTTTCTAAATGGACTTGTCAGCACTGTATTCACCTTTAGTGCCCTCATCAGAATATCTGATGTTCCTGCATTTCCAAAGAGTTTAGACTTACATAATTTGCCTTTAGTAAAAAAAAACAATGGTTAATAAAGCTCCAGTGTCATCATACACCTTTTGCCAAGGAATGTTACAATGGTTAGGCTCAGAGATGAATGTTTCTGACTTTATCTGATAAGGTTAACTTTTGTAGTCATGAACATATTACACTGAGGCACAAAGGAAGTAAACTCAAACTTTAGAAGAATCATAAAAATTAATAAAAAGTATAGCTAAAATCCTATTGACAACAAGTCTATAGTAAATAAAATATGGAATTATCCACCAGAGGATATAATGAATGTGCTTATATAACGAATATATTTTATCTGTCTATCTAAATATCTATCTATCCATCTATTTATCTATCCACCAGTCTCTCTGTCTGACTGTCTATCTAGGGTCTATGTCAACTTACTGAAAAGTAATATACTGAAAGTCAAAACACTGAATGTATAATGTTGGAAATGTCAAAATACAAAAATGTTGACATCAAAATACTCACCCCACACACACACACACACACAGGACCCATGTTATCACTTGCTTCAGGCTTTTACTATATATATATATATATATATATATATATATATATAAAACATATAGATATCTATATGACTGTATTTGTGTATTGTGGCTTTACTTGAAAAGCTCACCCAGACTACCTCCCTGACTCTGTATTTGCAGTTTTAGGATCAGCAACAGATGTATATGTGTAAGTGATGAGATGGACATGTGTAAGTGGTGAGGTGTACATGTTTAAGTGGTAAGCTGTACATGTTTAAATGGTGAGATTAGACATGTGTCAGTGGTGAGATGGACATGTGTAAGTGGTGAGATGGACATATGTAAGTGGTGAGAACTTTTTAACTCTACGAAGGCCACATTTCTTTCCTTTCTGACAGCTCTTCTGAAACACAACGGAATGTTTCATTTAATCTGATTTAGCTAAAATATGTCTCTGTTTGCTCATGATAACTCAGATCTGGAAGTACATAAATGGCCAGGTATTTTTCCTTATTTTGTTTAGACATCATACTCAGTTTTTTACTCAGGTTATGCACACATCCATAGTATTCCTGCATGTTTGTAATGAGATTGATGCTGTCCTTATCCATTTACTTAGTCTTGCATCACATGGCAGACTAGTACAAATCTGGCAGAGGTTAAGTATTGTAGTTCTCACCTGAACTTCTTGACTATCTTGATACGAGTCCTTTCTGGGCCTATCACTACGCTAAGTTTTAATTTAGAACAATTTCCTTACAATTGCTTTCTTTTTGAAAGGGAAAGTGCGTGTTTACTCATTGTCCTTTGGTATCATGAGGCCACAGTGGTACACGTTCTCAGTGATCCGTTACCATTTACACACAGTCATCAAAAGATAAAGTAAAGAAGGTGATTATGGGGCATCTGTGAAGCGCAGCATGGAATAAAGTACAATTTCTGATTATTTCTGGCTGTTACATTCTCAGTAAGTCAGCAGACATAGGATTCAGTTCACTGCAAATTTAATTATGTTTAAAAGATACCTGATGGTGAACTTTGGGTAAAACCAAATAAACCTTCAGTTCGACATGATTTTCATTATGCAGACATAATTAGATACTTCATAAATTACAGTAGGTTTTGATATCACTTTGTCTAAACAAAACTATCCATATCCATCTATGTATATATCTTTATGACACTTATCATCTGAATAAATGTATTCACATTCAGCTACCATGGAAACCAACATATTCACTTGAAGATTTTAACTGTTATTTTAGTACTGAAACACTATGGTTAATAATATAGCTATGCTGACCTAAGGGACACTTATTTTGATTGCTTGCCCTAGTACTTCAGAATGCCACTTTGACCGGACATTTTGAAGCAATTGGACTTCTATTCCATACCATTCATACAGTGTTTAAAAAAAACATGGAGTTCACTAGCAGTTTAAATTAAAAGTCAGCATCGCCCATCTAGAACTGGTTGTCAGCAGTATCCACAAAGTAATATTTTAGCAAGGTATCATGTTGAATTTCATGGCATTTAGCTAACTGAAAGAAAATATGTCTAAACTGCATATCTTGTACAAGAACAGAGAGGAAATGAGATCAGAAATCCACCAGTGTTGTCAAAACAGCAAGCTCACAGAATTCATACTGAGTGCTTTCATTCCCAAAGCAGACCAGGACTTTGTTAGAATGAACATACTTCTGGTAACAACCCTAGTTAAAAATCCAGGGCACCAATCACATAGATTATTTTCTCTACATCAGATACAGATATGTAATGAACCAAGACAAGCAAAAATTAAAAATAATGCAAAGAAAATAGAATCTGTGGAGAGTGTGGCTGAGATAGTAGAGTATACTGACTGATACAGGTCAGTAACCTATTCATTTTCTACTTTCAGAAATAAGCAAATGCAGAAGAGAGAGATGCAGGAGACTGAATCTACTGAAAAATGAAGGGGAAATGGAAGATTAAAAATATGATGAAAACATTGAGTGTGGAATGGATTCCAAAATATTCAGGGTGGCACAGTGGAGGGCATCTACCATCTTGTGGCAAGATATAGATACTGAATTCCAGGTCTGCCCATTATGACATCATATTGGAGGGTGAAGTGCTTCTAACACTACTCAATGCTACTCTAATGCCTCTCTTGTGAAGTATGACAGCTACAGCAAGAGAAGTTAATGAGATTCACGAGCATCATATGTTACTGAACCTCATTATCTGTTTTGGCATATTCCAGCATTCACTGAGCCCACTGTATAACTGATGAAAGCACTCAACACTGGCCATCTCCTCACCCCAACCTGCATATCAGAACCATGTGCTTTTAGTACCAGCTAGAGAGGACAATCCTCACAGCTTGCCATCACCACAGCTCCCCTGGCATGTGAACCATAACACCGCCATCACCACAGCTCCCCTGGCATGTGAACCATAACACCGCCATCACCACAGCTCCCCTGGCATGTGAACCATAACACCGCATGCATGTCAGGACAAGCTGTGTCATATATGCAGTGGGTCTAATCTGATCATTTGGAGTTGCAGTTTGAAGTCCGTTCTATTTATACTGTGCATTGATTTCTTCACCAAATACTGTTAGATTTTTTCTCGTTGGAAGATGTTTTGTACTGAAAACATATTAGCTCTATTAACTAATGCAGTCAGTCTGATAGTGGATAAGTTAACAGACTGCTCTATAATACAATTTGCCATGTTTCAATGGCAGAGACATTTCACTTTTATTTATATAAATATATATGATTTTAATCATAATTTTATTAGGGTTGCCATATTTAGAACAGGAAAAAAAAAAACAGGACAGGTTGCCATATTTGGAACAGGAAAAAAAAACAGTACAAACGTTTTACAGTTTGCCTCACCCATTTCAGTTACCAAAAGTGCATTGCTTCTTTTTTTCAGAGTTAACCTATGCTAGCAACAGTCCTGCAGAAAAGGTAATTAATGGGATAAATGCAGCAGATGGGCAAATATACAAATATTCTGCACATGTTGAAACATATTTTACAGCTGCATTGCTTTGGTAATTGGGGTATTTATTGTAATTATTAAACTAAATAGGGACAGAGGCCTAAAAAAAAAATCACACTGTGGAAATAAGTACAGGCAGATGATCTGATAGCATTTGCACAATTTTTCCTCCAGTGTGCACTTTTCAGTTTTACTTTAACTCATACTTGGTTTAGATCTGCAATATTATTTATTATGGAGATGAATATTTTTTTCAGAAAAGTAATACTGCAAATGGAAGACAGATCATTTTTTTACTTTTGTAAAAAATGTACATACATAAAATGGAAGTCTAGACTTTTAGGCTTTGTTTATCTTTGCTGATATACAACACATTGAGTATAATTGTCTACTAACTGTCACATTTCAGACTTCCCAGGATGTCAGTAAAGTCACTAACACCTACTAGCAGTCAGTTAATGAGGTAATACATTCTTTACTGCCAGAAGGCTAAAAAGCAATTACCTACAGTTGAATGCAAATGAAAAAAAATGTAAGAAAAGATTTTGAACGTAACAAGAAAAGCATATTTTTGCTCTTCTTGTTCAGCACAAGCCATTTTCTCAAAATTAATTTGCTTAATCAAAGCCCCGACTACCACAAATTCAGTACTATGATTATGTTTAGTGGAAACATGCTCTAAGTGGGCTACCTTTCAAGTGCTACTGCATTAAATGGGAAAAGGCAGTAAACACAAATAGTGCTGCAGGCTTGATAACAGTGATTAGCATTGTCAGTATTAACAAGTTAAAACAAACAAAAGACTATTCTGAAAAAATAAATGTAAATAGGAAAGCCAAGTGAAACAGTACAACCTTTTAAAAAATACAGTTAGGTATGTGTTTGCTTGCAGAATGTCTGGCAAACACTCACCAAAATTATATTTTCCTACAGAGTCCACAATGCCCTAGCATCCTGACAGGTGGCAACCCATATATTTTGTGCCAGTAGGTCAATACAGTGTGTTGCATTTACAATGGGAAACATTATAAATTATGACATGAATTCAATTACGTTCCAGAAATATACTATGTTTAATACAAATAGGAAGACATGCTGTTTATTGGCCTGTATTTTATCAAACTGAGAATAATCTGTTTTATTCAGTCAGTTCTATATTTCATTGAAGGGTCTGCAGTGTAAACAGTGGTTTGAACAACTGAGTATTTTCCCACATTGGAATGACTGCTGACATAAACTCCATCAAAGTTTAGCTGTTTACTTCATATCCTTATATCTCTCTATCTATCTGTCTGTCTATCTATCTATCTATCTATCTATCTATCTATCTATCCATCCATCCATCTCTTTTGAAGTGAATTTCTGGTGTAAACAATATAATAATTTTACAGTATTAAAATAGCTATATCTATCTATATATATATATATATATATAGACACACGTACATGCACGCACTCACACACACACACACACACACACACACATATATATATATATATATATATATATATATGTACCCACGTATATAGATGCACACATGTATATATATATATATATATATATATATATATATATATATAAATAAAAACACAAATGGTGCAAATGGTAAAAAACTAATATTTGGAGACAGACATAATGGTTAAGGTATTTACCTTAAAGCCAAAAGGTACAGGGTTTTATTCTCACCTTTGAGGGAAATTGGCTAGGCTTAAAATGTCCTACAAAAACAGCTAGTTTAGTACTTACTTGTTACATAAACTAGAAAATCCAGCACTCAAACCAAAGTTTAACAAACAATTCAAAAGCACAAAAAATTCAAATAATATAAAGACAAACGAAAAACAGTAACGAAAATAAATTAGAAGTATATTTCATAGAAAGCACATTCTCATTGTTTTAAAATTAAATACAATGAAGCACTGTGGCTGCAAAATCATAACAAAGCTCACTATGTTTTAAGAAGTTGGCTGTGGTACTACACTTCCTACGTAGGAGAGCCAAAAACATTCCAACAATGTATATTAAAGACGTTCATAAAATATTACCAATATAGCCCAATAAAACCTAACTAAAAAAACTGTTTATTTCAAAACAAAAATATAAACTTTATTCTGTCTGTAAGCCTAGAAAAAGTAAACAGTTCTTCCCTTTGTGGCCACCATATTCAAAAACAATAGTACAAGGCAGCTAGTGATACATTCTGTGCCTTAAGCAATGGCTGCAGTGGTGCAGCAGTTAGCATTGTTGCCTTACAGCAAGAGGTACTCTGGTTCGATTCTCAGCTGGAGCAGAGTCTGCATGTCCTCCCTGCGGTTGAGCGAGTTTTAAAGACATGCAGGTAGGTGCGTGTGTGTTTTTGCCTTCAGTGAAGGTTGGGCACTGGGCTGGCAACTCGACATGATAAAAACTCCACTGCCATTCAATCTGGGGACCAGTGATCTGCTGTGGCAACCCCTAACCAGGAAAAGCCGAAAAACATTGCTTATATTCTGTACCTTATGTACAAAAGCCTTGCAAAAAAATGTAAAATAAATTAACCACTATAGAACTTACTCTATCAAATAAATAAGCAATTCAATAACAAAGAAATCCAGTATCATAAATACTATCCTATATCAGCAGATATAACTCACCATGCCTTAAGAAGTCTGCTGCCTCATCATACTCCTTTAGTCCTGTATGATGGAACCAGGTTAGCATAAAACATCCTAGCTGTACATGTATAAGGTGGGTTAACTTCCCAGTAACATACTCCAGAGAAAGACACAACCATATCTCTCAACCTCTTAGTACAAAAAAATCTAGGCAAAATGGGGCCAAAAAGGCCCAAAAAGAGGGACATATTTTAAATACTGCTCTTAGAAGCTTAGGAAGTAGCTACATTAACTGGGTTTGTGTTAACATACATTTTCTGAAAGATTTGAAGCCTGAAACTCAAATGTATGACCTCATATAGTGGCTTCAATCCTCAGATGACCCCAGTGATTTGTCCAAAAACCACAAATTTTATGAGGAATAGACCAAAAATATGAGGCAAAAATCTGGACAGTTGAGAGGTATCGACACAACTATAAAAGTGCCCTTTGCAAAACAAAAACAAAAGCTGTTCTTCTGTAAACTAAAGTAAACAATAGTTCAGTTACCCTTTCTGCTATCGTGGTCAAATCAATAATGCAAGGTGACAATCCAATAAACAAATATGTAGCTCTAAATGCAATATATATAAAATCAACAAATATACAGATTCCCTCTGACAAAAACATACATAGTGTACAATATTAATTTTATTTCATAAATAAGTAATCAGATATGCTCATTTAGGCCTGGGGGATAAAGGGCACCTAAAGTCACAATCCAATAATGGTCCTTCCTGGATAGAAAGTTGTTCATAGGTTAATATACACTTGGCTAACAACCACTAGAGCCCTTATAAGCCTAGCCATGTAACCCAAGTGTGACCCACAACTTTAATTTATATAGGGAGTGATTTACTGACTGCCTCTATCCATCAAAGACATACGCATCAGACCAGGGGTGAATTTCTGATTACCCATGCAATGGTCCAAGTTGCACTTAAATAGGGGTAAGGAGGAAATGTGCTTCACATGGAATTGGAGCCTGTTCCAGAGAATGAGAATTCTCTGAGAAACAGATCTGTCTCTCTAAAATGTCCTATTTGTTTCGCAAGCAAATTTTATGTCTTTTAATCTAGTTGTTCTGTTGCTGCTTGTTTTGCAGATATGCAAAAGGTTCATCAAAACAGTGTCCAGAGAAGCACTGCATGACAGGCAAAGATCATCTCTCAGAAGTCCGTAAGGCAATTGATGTATGGACATTGTGTTTACTCCCTGTATCCATTTAGTAAAGAATTTTTGTGGACATTGTGGTTGCTGCATGTGTCTGGTCAGGTACATATTAAAGGTGGCATTATACTCCATGTTGGGTCTGATGAGGGCCAAGTACAATGATGTATGATGACATGTCTACATCTAGATGCAATGCCCTTCCTTATAAGCTGAGAAACATAAAAGGATTTTCTTACTACCTTAGACACATGGTGGTCGAGGAGTAGGCTACTATCTACTTGAGTTCCTAGATCCCTGATCAGTGAATCAACTTTTAGGAGTGTTTTATTGATGATGTAGTTACCCGGGATGGCAGACTTCCTAAACAGTACTATAATGCATTTCTTGGTACTGAGTTTTACGCTTTGGCTTAAGCACCGAGCATTTGTCTGTGTTAGACATTCCTGAAGGGTGTTCTTGCATTGGAGTGATTCAATGACTACTCCCAGTTAAGAATCATCTGTGAAATTGGTTAGTCAGAGGCCTTTGACATTGGTTTTGAATTCCAAGAAGCAGATGCCAAAAAGGAGTGTGCCTTGCACACAGCCCTATAAGACTCCATTGGTGACAAGCATCTTTGTGAAGGTGGCCTCATCAGTTCTAACCTCAGTGAGTCAGCTAGGTATCCAGAGTGCTATAAAGGGGTTTGTCTCTAGCTCCATAAGTTTGTTGACAATCCCAAGTGGGGGATTGTATCAAATGCTTTACCCAGATGTGAGTAGGCAGTATGCATCATTTTCCCCTCATTCATTGCCTTAGTGACCTTTTCAAAGAAGTTCACCAGATTCAATAACCATGCCCTTTCTTTGACAAAGCCAAACAGGGATGGATCCAATGTCTGGAGGTCTCCTGTGTCCTTGTTGATAATTTCCATGATAATTCTTTCCATGGCTTTACAAATAAGACTAGTCACATTACTTAGTCTGTAATTTCCAGGATCTGTTGACGGTCCTCCCTTATGAAGGAGGATGACTGTCACAGTCTTCAGTTCACATGGCACAAAACCTGTTTTAAGACTAAAGGTAAATAATGACTCCTGGTATCCTGATAAATCATATATTAGATTGTTCAGGATGCATCCTGGGATGTTATCGGGGATCACTGAGGTCATGTTCTTCACTTTAGCAAGCACAGCCAGTACATTCTCCTTAGTTATTCTTTTGGGGATGGTTGGGGGAAATGCGGTGGGTAAAGTTCAAAGTAAACAGGTCTGGTAACAGGTTTCCTATATTGCCAGGCTCAATGAATGTGGTATCATTAATCATCAGTTCAGCACATTGCTGTTTGCTGTCCTTGAGGTTTCTGACATAGTTGAAGAAGGCCTTATGGTTATCTTTTACCCGGGAGGCTATTCCTGATTATATATATATCTATATATATATCTATATATATCTATATATATATATATATATATATATATATATATATATATATTACCAAAACATTGTTTTAAACCTTACCTGGCTGGAATCACTGGTGTCAGATTTCTCATGGTTACCATGTATAAGATTATGCCTAAATGTTCCTGTTAATATTCACTTGGAAGTATTAAGGATATGCTGACTATATCCCCATTCAGCCATATGGTATCCAGCAGTTTCACTTCCTGCTCAAACTGATTCTCAGAGATACAAATTCTCTTGAGTCTTTAATACTGAGGCCTTTGGAAGGCTGTCTTTAGTGTGCTTATGGTGTCAGCTACTAGCATGCTAAAGAGTATTTTTAGAAAATGGTTTATGAAATACTGTAATCATTACAGTCCCACAAGCTGACTTGTTAACCATTACATATAAAAATGCAGTATTAGATGTACTATATTTTATGTGAACATGGGTATTTCATTTATTCTCATTCAAAAAGTCCAAAAATGCCTCTAACTCTGTGATGTCACCACCCCACAGCATCCTGCAGTCATCCAAACACTTCTTCCAGGTATCTATTTTATTAACAAGCATGCTAACTTCAGGATTGCATTCATAAAGAAGCTCAAAATAACCCATAGCAAGGTCTGCATAGATGGGTGCAAGGTTTGCACCCATGACAGTGCCCTTTAGTAGCATTAACCATCAAAGTAAAAGGCATTTATGTTCAATACTGTTCCAAATGGCTCAAAATGAAATTTATTTCTGAGTAATGTGCTTTTCTGAAATATGCTTGGAAATTGACCCTTGTTTTACATGGACTGCTGGGATGCTTTGATTTTCCTGATTTCATCATACCATACTGAAGGTATATAATGATATATTAGACTTCTTAAAATGCAGCGAGTTGTGTGTACTGTTTTGGGCTAATATTTATGATACTTGATTTCTTTGTTATGAATCGCTCATTCATTTGATGGGAAATTTCTATATTGGTTAACTTATTTTACAATTTTCTATATTGGTTAACTTATTTTACAATTTTCCTATACAGTTTTTGTACGTAGGACACTAAATATATCTGTTTCATACGTTGCTGCCTTGTATTTTTGATTTTTACCATATTGTGGCAGCAAAGGTAATGAAAGCACTGTTTATTTTTGTAGGGCCTGCAGTAAGAAAAAAAAGCTTTTACTTTTGTTTTGGAATAAACACTGTTTTTAGTTAGGTTCTCCCTTGAAACATATTGTTACTATTTAATGTACAGCTTTAATATATATTGCTAAACTGCTTTTGGCTCACCTACTTAGGAGATGTAGTCACACAGCTAACTTCTTAAAGCACTATGAGCTTTTTTATGATTTTTCATACATTTTTAATGTATTTAACTTAAAAAATGAGAATATGCTTTCTATGAAATACACTTCTAATTTTCTTTACTATTTTTCAATTTTCTTTATTATTTAAATCCCAGTGCTTTTTGAGTTGTTTGTTAAACATGTACAGGAAGTTTTGGAATACCTGGTCATCGATCACTGGATACACGTGTTAGCCTATATAAACAGTTGATTTTGGGTTGTTAAGCAGATCACACTTATGAAGCTTGAATAGTGAAACTGGTTTCTGAGTTTTAGAAGCTGTTGGCCTAATAACCCCCACTTTTCTGGACATTATTTCAAATGCTGGATTTGTGTGTTTCTGTATATATATATATATATATATATATATATATAAATAAAATATTGGTATACTAAAAATAATCAAAACACCCAAATGTCAGTATCGGTAATATTTACAAAAAAAAAAAAAAAACATTGACATGTCACTATGCATGCTTTGAGAGATAACCTCTGAGCATTCATGTTAATAACAGTGCTTTTCTGCACCTTCCACATCAACGGCTGCACCCCCACACCCACTGCTACTAATGTACTGCAAGTTCAAGATTGCAGGAATAGGGCATACTCCACAACACCACTATTTTACCAGTCTTGCCCTACTATCAGTCATTTGTTTTTTTGACAAAACTGTGTCACCAAAACAGATGTTAACTTTAAGCACGTTCAGCAAAATTTATGGCTTCTATATCCATATCTATATCTATAGCTTTTTTTGTATCTTTTGTAGTTTTTTATGACTGATCATAGTGCTCTTATGCTCAAATAGTTTCATAATGATTGCACAAAGGGGAACTAGATATGGCCTTTTTCAGATAGGCAATGCCTCAATATGTTTAGCCACTGTCAAATTGTGACTTTTTATATTATACCCTGTTTTCCTTTGCAGTGTTCCTTTAAGCTCATACCATAGTAATGACCCAGAATACTTCCTTAGTGAATTGTCAGCAGATCATAAGTAAAAAACATATATACTTCATCAGAAAAATATTTTTTATTCATTTGCAGTATGTCATAGCTACCACAATAAATGTTTGATCACATAAAGGGTTTGGGTCAAATTTGGCATAGCACTACACTGAAACCCTTAAGGGCAGAATAGGATTCTTAAATGTTTCAGTAATTCCTCACTTTGTAGTTATTGCCTGAAAGTTTCATAATGAAATCAGAAAGGCAGGCTGAGTTATGGCTTTTCATAAATAGTTGTTACATCCATACATTTTAGGTAATCACTGCTGCTGTCTCACATTTTGTAGGATATCTGATTTCCATTGGGACTGCTGTTTTGCACTTCTGCTGAATAAGCAGCACATATGTAATGGCCTAGAATGCTTCTTTACCAAGTTGCCATTGCCATTAGTGATAAAGTAAGATCTGTATATATTTCTCATAAATACACAATATTTCTTAAATTGGACTATTGTGCTCAAACACACACACACACAGACACACACACACACACACACACACACACACACACACACACACACACACACAGTTTAGTCTGATGTGCAGTAAATTACATTACAGGGACATAAAGCTGTATATGTGTCTTTACAGCTGGAGCCACCAGCTAACAGCACTTTCCTAGAGGATCACTACCTATTACTTTTAGAAATCTGCTGCAATACTGCATATGGTTAGAGAGAAATGGCCCTTTATAGCTATGCACCACTGGTAGTCTTTTATAGCCATTTGTGCTTTTGCCATTTGGTTCACAACAAATATGCATGTTTTGCATTTTTCTAGGCTGACAAAATTAGCATGTATCCAAATTGTTTTATTTTGTGTTTTTATGAAATAAGATCCAAAATTAATATGTCTTTTCTCAGAAAGAGTGATATTTTCTGTAATTTATATGTAGAGCTAGCTTTACTTCCCAAATGTATCTGGCATGTTGATGCTCTAGGGTTGTTTTATGGGGTATATGTAGACCTGAGCATCATTGATCAGACATTGCTGATTCCTCATCTACTGGCTCATGTTACACTTTAAATGGATTAGGGAACAACTCTGCTTGACATGGATGGGAAGCATGTTCCTGAGAAGAGGTTGTCTTTGTGACACATACCTGTCCCTCCAACAAGTCCTAGTTATGTTGCAGATGAGGTTTAGGTCCCTATATTGGGTAATTCTATTGCCATTTGTTTTGTGAATGTGCAATAGGGTCATCAGAATGGGATCAGAGGATGCTTTGTAGGCCAGGCATAGATCATCTTGCAGCAGCCTGTAGGATACCGATTACAAGGACAGGGCTTTGAGTCAGTCCTCCTAGGACAATGCTATTATGCCCTGCATTACTTTTGTGAAAAACCTCTGTGGATGTTCAAGTCATTGCATGTGCCTAGCCAGGTACATAATAAAGGGAGTGTGGCACTCTGTAACCGGTCTGATGAGAGCCAAGTACAAAGGAACAATGATATCCTTGGACCTAGATGCCATACCCTGATTATAAGTTGTAAAAAACTGAATGATTTCCCTGCCACCGCAGACATGTGATGCTGAAAGATCAGATTGCTGTGTGGATGCATTCATAGATCCCTCACCACTGGGTCTATTCAGATGTCCTTGTCTAAAAATATTATAAGAACATCTTGAAGCAGCAGATACTGTCATTTGAAGTTATGGTGGAATTTAACTCCGAATGGGCTTTGGAAATCAAGAGGAATTTCAAAACTGTTAAGCTGAAAGCAAGCATTTTATCTTCAGTTGTCTTCAGAGTAAATCCATAAAATATATCAAAAACTAATATATATTGTTGGTGTGACTTCATACCTAAAAAATACATGTTTCTAAATAACAACAGTGATCTTGAATAAAAATATTTCTATTTTTGTACATGATGAGGTACAAAAATGAAATATATTTTTTCTTTAAAATTCAAGATGTGGCAGCTTCTGTGTCTTTGCCTTTTTGGGGAGAAGGCCAGTCTAAAGGCATTTCATAGATAATGACGCCAGTCATAATTCCTGAATAAGTATAATCCAATACCAGAATAAATAAACAGTCCCGAACTAAGCACAGAAGCTAAAAATAAAATATCTGCCCTACTTATCACACTCTTATAAAACGCACATGTCTAGAATCCTGGCACCTGCTCAGCCTTCAGAGTCACAGTTGCTTGGAAACGCATAATGTAATCCCCCCATATCATTATTGGCAAGTTTACAACACAATCTAAATACTCTTATTAGGGATCATGAAACATCTTATATAACTCTTTACTTTATGGGGCTCTAGGTTACCTCATAAGGATCTGCATATCATATAATGGTGGTATTGATTAAAAAAATGTGAAAACCCTAGCATCCATTGTGCAGTCTTCCCTTTACAACAGTTCAGAATATTACATTGCTTTTGGCAAACTTAAACCAATATTGTTCATCAGGTCCATGTATATTCATGTTGCCAAGCAGTATCTTTCTTCGGATTGTACACCACCAAATTAATATGTATACCTGCCTCATCTTTCCCTTGATTAGACTCCATCTTCCCTTCTTCTAATTCCACTATATATAAACATTCATTCCCTTTAATCTCTTTCACTACTGCTGATTTTTTGCTAGCATAATCGAACAGTTGCTGCAACCTTTGTAGTCTGCCCATCACCAAATGAACAAAGGTAATCATCTGTATACCTACTGGGGAAAATAAAACACTTGAGATAATCGGAAATAATAACTCATACCCTAGCTTACAAGGTTGGTATTTTATGGTTGCAAAGATCTGTGCACCCCAATGTATATTTTTCCCCCAAGAAATTATCCACACAAACAGATCATCATACAGTTGCTTCTGACTAGGCAACTAAAGAGCTGACAGTAGCTGCTCTTTTTTCATTCTAGGTCATAAACTGAAACAAAAATCACTCTCAGTCAGCATATGCAGTGTCAGCCACTGGTGATGGTATCCTATATGCCTTAATAGTGCCTAGTTATCTTTTAGAAAGCTCAGTCCATTCCATTGTCATGGTCTCCACAAACTACAAACTGCTAAAGCCTTCTTCTCTGTCTAGGATCCCACCCAGTCACTTAGTTCTCATTATCTTGTCCTCCACATAACAACTTTTGTACACTCTAGATTATTTGACTGCTTAATTTCATTGCCTTGTGTTACATGTGCAGCTTTCTTTGAGGAAACAGCATCACAGTGGTATCACAGAGACCCACAAACAAACTCATCACATTGCTGTCTCAGAAACTAAGTGAAATAATTTCCCAAGGCTTGCATCTATTTAACATTGTACTTCAAAGGTCCAGAGACTACCTTCTTTGCCAATCTATAAGATTTGGAGGCAACGTCTATATCTGCTTGCCTTAGCTATTCACTAATTACTTTCCTCACTCTTCGAGATTCAATATCGAAACATGCTCCCAATCAGTTCTTTGTAAAAAATCTTTCCAAAGACAGTAAACTCCTACACCTCTTGTGCCAAAACCACATCAAAAAGCAAACCTTAACATTAAAGATGCACTTTTATTTAACATACTTTACTGAGTAACTTCAAGGGTAGTAACCTCATGAAACACCATCTCTGTTATGATGGTATCTCAGAAAATACCATCTCTGCTATATTTCTTGATCTTTGAATATCTTGGCTTTGATTATGAATGGTAGATTGATCAGCTATCATGCTGGTTTTTTAAAGATATACATAAAGATATAGCTAAAGTATATATACCTATATGGAATTAGTGGCATTTGTTGAATCAACTTTATGTCATGCCTAATGTCGACCCAACAAAGTTGAAATGTGAATGCAGGCACCTGTCTGTGCATATGCTGAGGTTACTTCTTGGAATATGCTAAAGTGGACAAACAACAAAGTGTTTATGCAGGGGGTAAGCTTCCTGCATCCCCCATACTCCCTGATAATTATCTGAGGCATAGCTGGTACAACCAGTGCCTTGTGGCAGTCATACAAACTAGATACCACCTCTCAGCTCTTCCAATGAAGAGCAAAACTGCAGGATGCCAATTGACTGCTCACACCCCACCTTCAAGTAAAGAGCAAAAAAAAAAAAAAAGCATACAAATAAATAAATAAAGGTCCACTTTTAGCACTGGCACACCAACCATCTAATAAGTGTTTTATTATTTTTGATTTATTCATTTTGGGGATTATTAAGATTGTGGCTGTACTGCATTGATTAATTTATATAAAAGATGTGTGACAATTTAACTATTACTATTATTAATTTATTAGTATTTTATTATGTGGTAACATAAATACACAGTAAAATACTGGGTGTTTTTTATGAGTTATTTAGTAAAGGTGGCCAGATATGCACTGCCCTCCATCCTCTAGGGAAGAGCAAAAAAAAACGTTTGTGATCAGGTACCTTGTTTGCTACAATATAGCAAGCAGTCGCTACAGTAAGCTTAGACCACACATGGGATGCTACAGAGCCTTGTCTACCTTACAGTCAGCAGATTCAAAGCATATCTCCACCTCTCCAGGGTCTCCTTAACCTGGTCCCTACTCTCACTACAGATCACAATGTCATCTGCAAACATCAGAGTCCATTGGTTCCATGTTCCTGTATTGCATTGATTAATTTATATAACAGACGAGTGACAATTTAACAAAGCAATATAGCGGTGAGTGTTTTTGAGTTATTTAGTAAAGGTGATTTATTAAATGTAATCTTAATGTAAAATTAATGTATGAATGGTTTACATCATTAATTAATGTTATACAAGTAAGTAGGATGTGTTGTTTGCTGATTTTGTTGAAGTTCTGGTCTTTGAAGGAATGAAAGCAATTAATCAA